>NW_021212938.1:0-2027 GCF_002162155.2 Triticum dicoccoides | reverse complement strand
GTCTTGAATTGGGAAAAGTGCCACTTTATGGTTAATGAAGGTATTGTCTTGGGGCACAAAGTTTCTGAAAGAGGTATTGAAGTTGATAAAGCCAAGGTTGATGCTATTGAAAAGATGCCATGTCCCAAGGACATCAAAGGTATAAGAAGTTTCCTTGGTTACGCCGGATTTTACATGAGGTTCATTAAGGACTTCTCAAAAATTTCTCGGCCTCTGACTAATTTATTGCAAAAAGATATACCATTTGTCTTTGATGATGATTGTGTAGAAGCATTTGAAATACTTAAGAAAGCATTAGTCTCTGCATCTGTTGTTCAGCCACCTGATTGGAACCTACCCTTTGAAATTATGTGTGATGCTAGTGATTATGCTGTAGGTGATGTTCTAGGGCAAAGAGTAGATAAGAAATTAAATGTTATTCATTATGCTAGTAAGACTCTAGACAATGCTCAAAGAAATTATGATACTACTGAAAAAGAACTTTTAGCAGTTGCATTTGCTTGTGATAAGTTCATATCTTATATTGTTGATTCTAAAGTAACTATTCAAACTTATCATGCTGCTATTAAATATCTTATGGAAAAGAAAGATGCTAAACCTAGACTTATTAGATGGGTTCTCTTGCTACAAGAATTTGATTTGCATATTGTTGATAGAAAGGGAGCTGAGAACCCCGTTGCAGACAACTTGTCTAGGTTAAAAAATATTCTTGATGACCCACTACCTATTAATGATAGCTTTCCTGTTGAACAATTAAATGTTCTAAGTACTTCTCGTAGTACTCCATGGTATGCTGATTATGCTAATTATATTGTTGCTAAGTTTATACCACCTAGCTTCACATACCAACAAAAGAAAAAGTTTTTCTATGATTTAATACATTACTTTTGGGATGACCCACATCTTTATAAAGAAGGAGTAGATGGTGTTATTAGACGCTGTGTAGCTGAGCATGAACAGGAATATATCCTACGCAAGTGTCATTCCGAGTCTTATGGAGGACACCACGCTGGAGATAGAACTGCACATAAGGTATTGCAGTCTGGTTTTTATTGGCCTACTCTCTTCAAGGATGCCCGTAAGTTTGTCTTGTCTTGTGATGAATGTCAAAGAATTGGTAATATTAGTAGACGTCAAGAAATTCCTATGAATTATTCACTTGTTATTGAACCGTTTGATGTTTGGGGCTTTGATTATATGGGACCTTTTCCTGCCTCTAATGGATACACACATATTTTAGTTGCTATTGATTACGTTACTAAGTGGGTAGAAGCTATTCCAACTAGTAGTGCTGATCATAACACTTCTATTAAAATGCTTAAGGAAGTTATTTTCCCGAGGTTTGGAGTCCCTAGATATTTAATGACCGATGGTGGTTCACACTTTATTCATGGTGCCTTCCGTAAAATGCTTGCTAAATATGATGTTAATCATAGAATTGCATCTCCTTATCACCCTCAGTCTAGTGGTCAAGTAGAGTTGAACAATAGAGAGCTCAAATTAATTGTCCCGCGGGGGTTTTTACCACTACCAAAGTGTTCATCTGCTCAAATTTAACATCGTGCTTGTATGCAAAATCTTCTGACATGAATGAATGCGATGCACCTGTATCAAATAAAACGGATGCTGGTACTGAATTTACGAGGAGTGTACCCATCACAGTAGCAGGCTGGTCTTGAGCTTCATTCAGATCAATGTGGTTGGCATGAACACGGCCATAAGACTTGGCAATGTTGTTGCGGGCCTGGTTGTTCCCACGGCCAGTTGCTGGAAGGGCCAGTTGATTCTGTCTCTGGTTGCATTCCCTAGCACGGTGCCCTGGTTGTCCGCACCTGAAGCACAACCCATTCTCGGGGGTAGGAACAGGAGCTTGGGGTGGTGGAGCTGGAAGCCTCGGCTGCCTAGTTGGAGCAGCCGGCAGACGAGGTGCAGCATAAGACTGCCTTGGGGCAGGTGCAGTTGGACGGTACATGCTGTTCGGGATCCATATCTTACGCTTCTGCGAGGGCGGGCCCGAAGATGAGCCC
>NW_021212937.1:0-2190 GCF_002162155.2 Triticum dicoccoides | reverse complement strand
GGTTGCCGATCACCGCCTGCTGCTGGGTAAGAACTGGTAAGAATTTGAGTTTTGCTTGACGGATTTGTGACACCCACCACCACCTCTTGTTAGTAGTCTGTAGGATCATATTCTTGTGTGTTTCTATTGCTGCTAACCATGCCAGGATCACAAGTCGACGAGACTGACTGGGAGAACATGACGAATAAGGATTTGCATGATAAATTTCAGCAAATGATGAGTGGACAGGTGCAAGATGTGCTAAACAGATTTGAAGAGGCCATGGAGAAGATAGATGGCATGGAGAAGACGTTCGAAACAAAGCTCGATAACAAGTTTAATGAATTGCTCGCGCGTCTTCCACCACCACCACCCGCTGCACCTAACGCACCTCTCCAACAACAACAACAACAACGACTACCTCCACATCGCGAAACAGACCTTCGCCGAGCGAGCCGTGTTCCTCTTGCGTTTGGCCAAACTGTTGGTGCTGTTGTTGATACTTCTGTGGCTCCTGGTGCTGATGCGGAGGAGGATGATTATGTGGGAGATTATGAGGATGAGGTTGATCAAAATCAGCACTACGTGCAGCCACCTGCACCACCACCAGCAGGTCGACCTCAGGTATATATTCATAATGGTAGGCCTGCACCACCACCTCAGGTACGAGATGATGTCCATATTCCTAAACTAAAATTGAATATTCCACCATTTGAGGGTAGATATGTTCCTGATATATATCTTACTTGGGAGTTAGAAACTGAACAACGAGTTGCTGCTGCTGTTTGTGCTTTCACTAGTTTTGCATGTGTATGGTGGTCTGAACATTGTAGATTATATCCTATTCCAACTACTTGGGCTGCTTTGAAAACTGCTATGCGTACTCGTTGGGTTCCACCATATTATCAACGTGAATTGCTTCAAAAATTACAGCGCTTAAGACAAGGAAAAAATTCTATAGAAGAATATTATCAGGAATTACAAAGTGGCATGATTAGATGTGGTATTGTTGAGGAGAATGAAGCTATGCTTGCACGTTTTCCGGGTGGATTAAATAGAGATTCAGACCATTCTAGACTATAAGGAGTATACTAATATCACTCGTTTATTCCATCTTGCTTGTAAAGCTGAACGTGAAGTGCAGGATCGACAAGCATTGGCGCGAACTAACTCTTCTGCAGGCCGACCTTCATCATGGACACCGCGTGCATCTTCTACTTCAACTGCACCAGCACCTCAATCACGTGCCTCCTCCAGTCGTGATACAAGAAAACAGGCACAACCACCATTATCTGCCAAGAGCGCACCTGCTGGGCCTGCACAGAGTTCTTCTTCTTCCATGGCATCAACAGGTCACACAAGTGATATTATTTGTCGTCGTTGTAAGGGAGGAGGTCATTATGCGAGAGAATGCAAATCTCCGCGTGTGATGATTGCTACCGCGGATGGTGGATATGAGTCCGCTAGTGACTATGATGAGGAGACATTGGCTCTTATTACACGTGAAGAACATGGTGGAGATGATTCTGATCATGAGACGCAATACATGGCTCCTGAAGACGCTGACAGGTATGAATGTTTAGTTGCTCAACGTGTTTTGAGTGTGCAGGTCACACAAGCTGAGCAAAATCAGAGGCACAATTTGTTCCAGACCAAGGGAGTTGTGAAGGAACGTTCTGTGCGCGTCATAATAGACGGAGGGAGCTGCAACAACTTGGCTAGCAAGGAGATGGTGGAGAAGCTTTCTCTCACCACAAGACCACATCCACATCCTTACTACATCCAATGGTTCAACAACAGCGGCAAGGTTAAGGTAACACGTACTGTTCGTGTGCATTTTAGTATCTCTACATATGCTGATTATGTTGATTGTGATGTGGTACCTATGCAAGCATGTTCCTTATTACTTGGTAGACCATGGCAATTTGATAAAAATTCTGTACACCATGGTAGAAACAATCACTATACTCTTGTTCATAAGGATAAAAATATTACTTTGCTTCCTATGACTCCTGATTCCATTTTGAAAGATGATATTAATAGAGCTAATAAAGCAAAACAGGAGAAGAATAAGAGTGAAAATCAGATTGTGGCAAAAGAATTTGAGCAACAAATGGAGCCTAATAATAAACCATCTAGTGTTGCTTCTGAAATTAAATTGAAAAGTGCATGTTTATTTGCCACCAAATCTGATATTGATGAGCTAGATTT
>NW_021212936.1:0-1452 GCF_002162155.2 Triticum dicoccoides | reverse complement strand
GTGAATACTTAGACCACAATATGTCCCTGGTGAGCCTCTAGTTGACTAGCTCGTTGTGATCAACAGATAGTCATGGTTTCCTGACTATGGACATTGGATGTCGTTGATAACGGGATCACATCATTAGGAGAATGATGTGATGGACAAGACCCAATCCTAAGCATAGCATAAAAGATCGTGTAGTTCGTTTTGCTAGAGCTTTGCCAGTGTCAAGTATCTCTTCCTTCGACCATGAGATCGTGTAACTCCCGGATACCGTAAGAGTGCCTTGGGTGTATCAAACGTCACAACGTAACTGGGTGACTATAAAGGTGCATTACAGGTATCTCCGAAAGTATCTGTTGGGTTGACACGGATCGAGACTGGGATTTGTCACTCCGTATGACGGAGAGGTATCTCTGGGCCCACTCGGTAATGCATCATCATAATGAGCTCAATGTGACCAAGGTGTTGGACACGGGATCATGCACTACGGTACAAGTAAAGTGACTTGCCGGTAACGAGACTGAACAAGGTATTGGGATACCGACGATCGAGTCTCGGGCAAGTAACGTACCGATTGACAAAGGGAATTGCATACAGGGTTTGATCGAATCCTCGACATCGTGGTTCATCCGATGACAACATCGAGGAGCATGTGGGAGCCATCATGGGTATCCAGATCCCGCTGTTGGTTATTGACTGAGAGCGTCTCGGTCATGTCTGCATGTCTCCCGAACCCGTAGGGTCTACACACTTAAGGTTCGGTGACGCTAGGGTTATTAGGAAGACTAGTATGTGACTACCAAATGTTGTTCGGAGTCCCGTATGGGATCTTGGACGTCACGAGGAGATCCGGAAGGGTCTGGAGGTAAAGATTTATATATGGGAAGTTGTCAAACGGACACCGGGAAGTTTCGGGGTCATACCGGTATTGTACCGGGGCCACCGGAAGGGTTCCGGGGGTCCACCAGGAGGGGCCACCCCTCCCGGGGGGCCACATGGGCTGCGTGGGGCAGGGATCCAGCCCCTGGTGGGCTGGCCGCACCCCCTCCCTTGGGCCCATGCGCCTAGGGTTGAGGGGGGAACCCTAGAGGGGGCGCCCCCCTTGGCTTGGGGGGCAAGCCACCCTCTCCCCTCTCCCCTAGGCCGCCGCACCCCCCCCCTAGATGGGTTCTAGGGGGCCGGCCCCCTTCTCCCTTCCCCCTATAAATAGAGGGGTGAGGGGAGGGCAGCCGCACCACCCTCCAAGGCGCAGCCCTCCCCTCCCCAACACCTCTCCTCCTCCGTTGTGTGCTTGGCGAAGCCCTGTCGGAGTACTGCCTCTCCACCATCACCACGCCGTCGTGCTGCCGGTGGAGCTGTCTTCCTCAACCTCTCCTTTCCCCTTGCTGGATCAAGAAGGAGGAGACGTCTCCCGTCCCGTACGTGTGTTGAACGCGGAGGTGCTGTCCGTTCAGCACTTGGTCATCG
>NW_021212935.1:0-1330 GCF_002162155.2 Triticum dicoccoides | reverse complement strand
GAAACGGGCCAGAATCGGCCAGAACCGTGAGTGTTCATGACCGACACGTAACCGCACCCCGGGGTTTTTTAATCGTGCAAATCACTCTGAGACCCCAAAACAGTGAGTAATAGTCCACGAAACAGGATAGAATCGGCCAAAACTGTGAGTGTTGATGACCGACACGTAAGCGCACCTTGGGGTTCGTCAATCATGGAAATCACTCCGGGACCCCAAAACAGTGAGTAATAGTCCACGAAACGGGCCAGAATCGGCCAAAACTGTGAGCGTTGATGACCGACGTATAAGCGCACCTTGGGATTCGTCAATCGTGGAAATCACTCCGGGACCCCAAAACAGTGAGTAATAGTCCATGAAACGGGCCAGAATCGGCCAGAACTATGAGTGTTCATGACCGACACGTAACTGCACCCCGGGGTTCGTCAATCGTGGAAATCACTCTGAGACCCCAAAATAGTGAGTAATAGTCCACGAAACAGGATAGAATCGGCCAAAACTGTGAGTGTTGATGACCGACACGTAAGCGCACCTTGGGGTTCTTCAATCGTGGAAATCACTCCAGGACCCCGAAACAGTGAGTAATAGTCCACGAAACGGGCCAGAATCGGCCAAAACTGTGAGCGTTGATGACCGACGTATAAGCGCACCTTGGGATTCGTCAATCGTGGAAGAATCACATCCGGGACCCCAAAAAAGTGAGTAATAGTCCATGAAACGGGCCAGAATCGGCCAGAACTGTGAGTGTTCATGACCGACACGTAACCGCACCCCGGGGTTCGTCAATCATGGAAATCACTCTGAGACCCCAAAACAGTGAGTAATAGTCCACGAAACAGGATAGAATCGGCCAAAACTGTGAGTGTTGATGACCGACACGTAAGCGCACCTTGGGGTTCGTCACTCATGGAAATCACTCCGGGACCCCAAAACAGTGAGTAATAGTCGATGAAACGGGCCAGAATCGGCCAGAACCGTGAGTGTTCATGACCGACACGTAACCGCACCCCGGGGTTTTTTAATCGTGCAAATCACTCTGAGACCCCAAAACAGTGAGTAATAGTCCACGAAACAGGATAGAATCGGCCAAAACTGTGAGTGTTGATGACCGACACGTAAGCGCACCTTGGGGTTCGTCAATCATGGAAATCACTCCGGGACCCCAAAACAGTGAGTAATAGTCCACGAAACGGGCCAGAATCGGCCAAAACTGTGAGCGTTGATGACCGACGTATAAGCGCACCTTGGGATTCGTCAATCGTGGAAATCACTCCGGGACCCCAAAACAGTGAGTAATAGTCCATGAAACGGGCCAGAATCGGCCAGAACTATG
>NW_021212934.1:0-761 GCF_002162155.2 Triticum dicoccoides | reverse complement strand
AATTTGAAAACTAATGGCACTAACATAAAGTTTATAATTTTTGTGACCTAAAAGAAAAATAATTAAAAATAAACTTTAATAAAATAAATAAATATAGCAACAATAAGTATTTGTTATAAGTAGAAAAAAATAAAATAAATAAAGCAACAAAGAAAACAAAAAAACAAATTTGAAAACTAATGGCACTAACAGAAAGTTTATAATTTTTGTGACCTAAAAGAAAAATAATTAAAAATAAAGTTTAATAAAATGAATAAAAATAGAAACAATAAGTATTTTGTTGTAAGTAGAAACAAAATAAAATAAATAAAGCAACAAAGAAAACAAAAAAAGTGCCACCTACTGGGCCCCCACGGCCTGAATACGACCTGAAACCCTACCATGGGCCAGGATTCAGGTCCGTAGGTGGCCCAGTAGGCCCATAGGCACACAGCGTATGGTTAGGCCCGAAAGCCTACAATTGAGAGGAGCTCGAGAGGGTGGGCGCAGCTGTGCTTATAAACCACTCTCGAGCTCTCTCAGCTAACGAGGTGGTACTAAACTTTTGACGCGGGGCAGCACAAGGCCTTTGGTCCCGATTGGTACCACCAACCGGGACTAAAGGGGGCATTGGTTCCGGTTCGTGGCACCAACCGGGACCAATGCGCCTCACCCCTGGCTCATGATCATTAGTCCCGGTTTGTGCCACAAATCGGGACTAAAGGGTTGGTCCTCGTTGCGGTCAAAGTTTAGTCCCACCTCGCCAACCGAAGGGCGCTCAC
>NW_021212933.1:0-809 GCF_002162155.2 Triticum dicoccoides | reverse complement strand
CACTCTCTCATTCCTCCCTCCCTCCCCTGGTTCTCTCTCCCCCTCGCACACCCGAGCGCTGCCGCCGCCATCGCTCGCCGTTGCCGTGGCCACCGGTCTCCCCTCACCTCCCCGACACGCCCAGGAGCTCCGCTTCGTCGCCAGCTACCTCCTCGCCGAGCCACGCAAGCCGGAGTGCCCCGAGGAGCCACCATCGCCATCGTCTTCCTCCTCGGGCTCCGCCGTCCGCCGCCGTCGATTCGCCGTCACCAGGCCTTCCTCGACCCCGCTGTGCTGCTCTGCGTGATCGCGGTGAGCTCCGCCGCCGTTCCCCTTTCTTCTCCCCCTCGTATCCACGCCGTAGCACCGTTCCCCACCACGGCCGAAGCCCCTCGCCGCCGTCCATGTCGCCGCTGCCGTCTCGGCCCGCCTCCGCCCAAACCAAGCCTCCCATCGCGCTCCTGGTGCCACGAGGGTGCCGCCGAGCCCCTCAGGTGGCCTCCCCGTGCCCCGCAGCCCATTTCCGCTCGAAGCCGAGCTCCGGCCGCCGCCCCGAGCTCCGCTCCGGCGAGCTCCGCCGCCCCCGCAGCCTCCCGCAGGAACCCCTAGACGCGCGCGAGTCTGGGCTTCGCGTGGGTGGTCTCCGCCGCCCGAATGGTCGCCGGAACGGCGATCCCGAGCCCCTCCGCCGCGTTTGTTGCCGCCGGCGGCTAAACGCCGGCGTTTTTGCCCCGGTTGACCAGGGGGTTTGACCTCCCCTGGCTCAATGACAGTGGGCCCCGTCGTCAGGTGATTAGCCTAGTGCTAATCACCGTTAACTAACCCCCCCC
>NW_021212932.1:0-676 GCF_002162155.2 Triticum dicoccoides | reverse complement strand
TGGTATCAGATTTCCAGGTTGCTCGGTGAGATTTTACAGTTTTTCGTAGTTTAGATCGAGTCTGTTCTTCATACCTATAGTCCACGAAAAAGCCACAAAAAAAAATTTAGGGTTAGTTCATCATATCCGAACCAATCTGAGCCTTGCATAATCTTTTTAGGGTTTTGCTTTGTTGAATTTGCGGTTGCATCGTCGTGTCTAGTTGCTGGTCTTAGAGTCTAGTCTTGTAGAGTTTCGAGTTCTGGTCATAAGTTGTCACGCCGCCGCCGCACCATCATCATCGCCCCTGCCATCTACCACCACCGCACCGAATCCGTATCCATATACCACCACCAATCCGTGTCCATATACCACCACCGATCCATATCCATATATTACCACCGCTACCACCACCGCTGCCATATACCACCACCATATATCCACCACCAATCCGAGTTCTTTGCTTATTAGGTTTGTTTTCGGGATCCATCTAGATTCCGATTTGTGTTTCCTTGCCGGAGTAGGTTTCGGAAAAAAAAATTTGCAAAAAGAGTCGGGTAGCCACGCTCCGTTTAGGCCCAAAATTTTTCGAAAACGCATTTTTCGAAAAAATTTCTGGCTATCCTATTTTTAGGTGTTTCTGAGTGTTTTGAGACAGGTGCCTTTATAGGAAGTTTTTTTTTTGACCCGTTTCCAG
>NW_021212931.1:0-1090 GCF_002162155.2 Triticum dicoccoides | reverse complement strand
TGTGGACGATACAAGTCATACTGCCTACCAGCATGTCATACTTTGGTTCGGCGGTATTGTTGGACGAGACGACCCGGACCAACCTTACGCGTACGCTTACGCGAGACCGGTTCCCTCGACGTGCTTTGCACAGAGATGGCTTGCGGGCGACTGTCTCTCCAACTTTAGTTGAACCAAGTATGGCTACGCCCGGTCCTTGCGAAGGTTAAAACGGAGTCTATTTGACAAACTATCGTTGTGGTTTTGATGCGTAGGTGAGATTGGTTCTTACTTAAGCCCGTAGCAGCCACGTAAAACATGCAACAACAAAGTAGAGGACGTCTAACTTGTTTTTGCAGGGCATGTTGTGATGTGATATGGTCAAGGCATGATGCTGAATTTTATTGTATGAGATGATCATGTTTTGTAACCAAGTTATCGGCAACTGGCAGGAGCCATATGGTTGTCGCTTTATTGTATGCAATGCAATCGCGATATAATGCTTTACTTTATTACTAAACGGTAGTGATAGTCGTGAAAGCATAAGATTGGCAAGACAACAACGATGCTACGATGGAGATCAAGGTGTCGCGCCGGTGACGATGGTGATCATGACGGTGCTCCGGAGATGGAGATCACAAGCACAAGATGATGATGGCCATATCATATCACTTATATTGATTGCATGTGATGTTTATCTTTTTATGCATCTTATCTTGCTTTGATTGACAGTAGCATTATAAGATGATCTCTCACTAAATTATCAAGAAGTGTTCTCCCTGAGTATGCACCGTTGCGAAAGTTCTTCGTGCTGAGACACCACGTGATGATCGGGTGTGATAGGCTCTACGTTCAAATACAACGGGTGCAAAACAGTTGCGCACGCAGAATACTCAGGTTAAACTTGACGAGCCTAGCATATACAGATATGGCCTCGGAACACGGAGACCGAAAGGTCGAGCGTGAATCATATAGTAGATATGATCAACATAATGATGTTCACCGATGAAACTACTCCATCTCACGTGATGATCGGACATGGTTTAGTTGATTTGGATCACGTAATCACTTAGAGGATTAGAGGGATGTCTATCTAAGTGGGAGTTCTTTA
>NW_021212930.1:0-838 GCF_002162155.2 Triticum dicoccoides | reverse complement strand
GACTTCGAGCTCTTCTTCAACCTTCGGCCGCCGGTGACCTCGTCTTCGATTCGCGCCGTCTAGGTCGTCCCCAGGCCCACTGAGCTGCGCTTCGACCTCCCAGTGAGCTCCTCCGTCGTTTCCCCCTAACCCCACGGCCTAGCGCTCGTTGTAGCACCACTTCCCATGATGCCCGAAGCACACCGCCGCACGAACTCGTCGCCGACGAGGCTCCGGTGGCCAATCGGCCCCGTGCATATGCCCGTTGGCTTTGTGGGAGCCTGCAGAACGCGTAGTTGCTACCCGTTGATCCTCCCGTGCACGGTGGCGCCGTTTTCATCGGCGCCCGAACTCCGGCGACCGCCAAAGTCGTCGCCGGCGACGTCTCCGGCCACCCCGAGCTCAACCATCACCACCAAGAGCTGCGGCTCGTTCCCAGGAGCTCGTAGATGCTCTCCGCCTTCCGTTTGGTGGCCGTAAAGTGCAAATGCACTTCCTCCGCCGCGCTCGGCCTCGCCGGCGGCTAAACGCCGGCGAGTTGACCGGGTTTGACCCCCCAGGGTCGCTGACCAGTGGGCCCGACCCCCCCCTAACCTTTTAATTAAATTAATTAACCCCTGTTAACCCCCCTGTCACTGACGTGTGGGTCCCACACGTCAGATTTGACCTGGACAGCCGCGTTGACCGCTGATGTAGTGATGACGTCATGCTGACGCAATTATATATTTTCTGGAATTAAAATAATTCAGAAAATCCAGAAAATGATTTAAACTTCACAAATTCATAACAATTCAACCGTAGCTCAGATTAAAATAATTTATATATGAAAAATTATCAGAAAAATGCAATCTTTCCATCT
>NW_021212929.1:0-1004 GCF_002162155.2 Triticum dicoccoides | reverse complement strand
GCAGGCTTCTCCATAAGTCTGCATAAACCCAAACGCTTTGATCATCTCATCAAAGCGAATGTTCCAACTCCGAGATGCTTGCACCAGTCCATAAATGGATCGCTGGAGCTTGCATACTTTGTTAGCGTTCCGAGGATCGACAAAACCTTCCGGCTGCATCATATACAGTTCTTCCTTAAGATGCCCGTTAAGGAATGCTGTTTTGACGTCCATCTGCCATATCTCATAATCATAGTATGCGGCAATTGCTAACATGATTCGGACGGACTTTAGCTTCGCTACGGGAGAGAATGTCTCGTCGTAGTCAATCCCTTGAACCTGTCGATAACCCTTAGCGACAAGTCGAGCTTTATAGATGGTAACATTACCATCCGCGTCCGTCTTCTTCTTAAAGATCCATTTGTTTTCTATCGCTCGCCGATCACCGGGCAAGTCTGTCAAAGTCCATACTTTGTTTTCATACATGGATTCTATCTCGGATTTCATGGCTTCAAGCCATTTGTTGGAATCCGGGCCTGCCATTGCTTTCTTCATAGTTCGAAGGTTCATTGTTGTCTAACAACATGATTTCCAGGACAGGGTTGCCGTACCACTCTGGTGCGGAACGTGTCCTTGTGGACCTACGAAGTTCAGCAGTAACTTGATCCGAAGTACTTTGATCATTATCATGGTTTTCCTCTTCAGTTGGTGTGGGCATCACAGGAACGGTTTCCTGTGCTGCGTCACTATCCCGCTCAAGAGGTAGTACTTCATCGAGTTCTACTTTCCTCCCACTTACTTCTTTCGAGAGAAACTCTTTTTCCAGAAAGCATCCGTTCTTGGCAACAAAGATCTTGCCTTCGGATCTTAAGTAGAAGGTATACCCTATAGTTTCCTTAGGGTATCCTATGAATACGCATTTTTCCGACTTGGGTTCGAGCTTTTCAGGTTGAAGTTTCTTGACATAAGCTTCGCATCCCCAAACTTTTAGAAACGACAGCTTAGGTTTCTTTCCAAACCATAAT
>NW_021212928.1:0-2895 GCF_002162155.2 Triticum dicoccoides | reverse complement strand
CATACTCAAAATGTATGGGTTGCATAACCGCTTGACTCGGTTGGGAGTTAATCTCCCGGATGACGCGGTCATTGACAGAATCCTTCAGTCGCTTCCACCGAGCTCCAAGAGCTTTGTGATGAACTTCAATATGCAAGGGATGGAAAAGACCATTCCTGAAGTATTTGCAATGCTGAAATCAGCAGAGGTAGAAGTCAAAAAGGAACATCAAGTGTTGATGATGAATAAAACCACTAAGTTCAAGAAAGGCAAGGGTAAGAAGAACTTCAAGAAGGACGGCAAGGGAGTTGCCGCGCCCGGTAAGCAAGCTGCCGGGAAGAAGCCAAAGAATGGACCCAAGCTCGAGACTGAGTGTTTTTATTGCAAGGGAAGTGCTCACTAGAAGCGGAACTGCCCCAAATACTTAGCGGACAAGAAGGCCGGCATCACGAAAGGTATATGTGATATACATGTAATTGATGTGTACCTTACCAGTACTCGTAGTAGCTCCTGGGTATTTGATACCGGTGCGGTTTCTCACATTTGTAACTCAAAGCAGGAGCTGCGGAATAAACGGAGACTGGCGAAGGACGAGGTGACGATGCGCATCGGGAATGGTTCCAAGGTCGATGTGATCGCCGTCGGCACGCTACCTCTACATTTACCTACGGGATTAGTTTTAAACCTCAATAATTTTTATTTAGTGCCAGCTTTGAGCATGAACATTATATCAGGATCTCGTTTAATACGAGATGGCTACTCATTTAAATCCGAGAATAATGGTTGTTCTATTTATATGAGAGATATGTTTTATGGTCATGCTCCGATGGTGAATGGTTTATTCCTAATGAATCTCGAGCGTAATGCTACACATATTCATAGTGTGAATACCAAAAGATGTAAGGTTGATAATGATAGTCCCACATACTTGTGGCACTGCCGCCTTGGTCACATAGGTGTCAAACGCATGAAGAAGCTCCATGCATATGGACTTTTAGAGTCTCTTGATTACGAATCATTTGACACGTGCGAACCATGCCTCATGGGTAAAATGACCAAGACTCCGTTCTCAGGAACAATGGAGCGAGCAACCAAATTATTGGAAATCATACATACTAATGTGTGCGGTCCAATGAGTGTTGAGGCTCGCGGTGGCTATCGTTATGTTCTCACCCTCACTGATGACTTGAGTAGATATGGGTATGTCTACTTAATGAAACACAAGTCTGAGACCTTTGAAAAGTTCAAGGAATTTCAGAGTGAGGTTGAGAATCAACGTGACAGGAAAATCAAGTTCTTGCGATCAGATCGTGGGGGAGAATACTTGACTCACGAATTTGGCACACACTTAAGAAAATGTGAAATAGTTTCACAACTAACGCCGCCTGGAACACCTCAGCGTAATGGTGTGTCCGAACATCGTAATCGCACTCTATTAGATATGGTGCGGTCTATGATGCCTCTTACCGATTTACCGCTATCATTTTGGGGCTATGCTTTTGAGACTGCCGCATTCACTTTAAATAGGGCTCCGTCGAAATCCGTTGAGACGACACCGTATGAATTATGGTTTGGAAAGAAACCTAAGCTGTCGTTTCTAAAAGTTTGGGGATGCGATGCTTATGTCAAGAAACTTCAACCTGAAAAGCTCGAACCCAAGTCGGAAAAATGCATCTTCATAGGATACCCTAAAGAAACTGTTGGGTATACCTTCTACCTCAGATCCAAAGGCAAGGTCTTTGTTGCCAAGAATGGGTCCTTTCTAGAGAAAGAGTTTCTCTCGAAAGAAATAAGTGAGAGGAAGGTAGAACTTGATGAAGTATTACCTCTTGAACCGGTAAGTGGCGCAGCTCAAGAAAGTGTTCCTGAGGTGCCTGCACCGACTAGAGAGGAAGTTGATGATGATGATCATGAAACTTCAGATCAAGTTGCTGCTGAACTTCGTAGGTCCACAAGGACACGTTCCGCACCAGAGTGGTATGGCAACCCTGTCTTGGAAATCATGTTGTTAGACAACGGTGAACCTTCAAACTATGAAGAAGTGATGTCGGGCTCCGATTCCGACAAATGGCTGGAAGCCATGAAATCGAAGATAGGATCCATGTATGAAAACGAAGTATGGACTTTGACTGACTTGCCCGTTGATCGACAAGCCATAGAAAATAAATGGATCTTTAAGAAGAAGACAGACGTGGATGGTAATGTGACCATCTATAAAGCTCGGCTTGTCGCTAAGGGTTATCGACAAGTTCAAGGGGTTGACTACGATGAGACTTTCTCACCCTTAGCGAAGCTGAAGTCTGTCCGAATCATGTTAGCAATTGCCACATTCTATGATTATGAGATATGGCAAATGGACGTGAAAACGGCATTCCTTAATGGTTTCCTTAAGGAAGAATTGTATATGATGCAGCCGGAAGGTTTTGTCGATCCTAAGAATGCTGACAAGGTGTGCAAGCTCCAACGCTCGATTTATAGGCTGGTGCAAGCATCTCGGAGTTGGAACATTCATTTTGATGAGATGATCAAAGCGTTTCGGTTTATGCAGACTTATGGAGAAGCCTGTATTTACAAGAAAGTGAGTGGGAGATCTGTAGCATTTCTCATATTGTATGTGGATGACATACTGTTGATGGGAAATGATATAGAATTCTTGGAAAGCATAAAGGCCTACTTGAACAAGTGTTTTTCAATGAAGGACCTTGGAGAAGCTGCTTATATATTAGGCATCAAGATCTATAGAGATAGATCGAGACGCCTCATTGGTCTTTCACAGAGTATGTACCTTGACAAGATATTTAAGAAATTCAAAATGGATCAGTCAAAGAAGGGGTTCTTGCCTGTATTACAAGGTACGAGATTGAGCACGGCTCAATGCCCGACCACGGCAGAAGATAGAGAAAAGATGAGTGTCGT
>NW_021212927.1:0-1637 GCF_002162155.2 Triticum dicoccoides | reverse complement strand
AAGCACCGCTACAATATTATCGACGATTATGGTGGAAGGGGGCACCGCACACGGTTAAGAATATGATCACGTGGATCAACTTGTGTTCCTCTAGGGTGCCCCTGCCTCCGTATATAAAGGCTCAAGGGGGGGGTGCGGCCAGCCTAGGAGAGGCGCGCCAGGAGGAGTCCTACTCCCTCCGGGAGTAGGATTCCCCCCCCCCCCCAATCCTAGTTGGAATAGGATTCGCAGAGGGGGGAAAAGAGGAAGGGGGGCCGGCCCCCTCTCCTTGTCCTATTCGGACCAAGGGAGGGGAGGGGCGTGCAGCCTATCTCTGGCTGCCTCTTCTCTTTTCCAATAAGGCCCACTAAGGCCCATATATCTCCCGGGGGGTTCCGGTAACCTCCCGGTACTCCGGTAAAATCCCGATTTCACCCGGAACACTTCCGATATCCAAACATAGGCTTCCAATATATCAATCTTTATGTCTCGACCGTTTCGAGACTCCTCGTCATGTCCGTGATCACATCCGGGACTCCGAACAACCTTCAGCACATCAAAATGTATAAACTCATAATATAACTGTCATAGAAACCTTAAGCGTGCGGACCCTACGGGTTCAAGAACAATGTAGACATGACCGAGACACGTCTCCGGTCAATAACCAATAGCGGGACCTGGATGCCCATATTGGCTCCTACATATTCTACGAAGATCTTTATCGGTCAGACCGCATAACAACATACGTTGTTCCCTTTGTCATCGGTATGTTACTTGCCCGAGATTCGATCGTCGGTATCCAATACCTAGTTCAATCTTGTTACCGGCAAGTCTCTTTACTCGTTCCGTAATACATCATCCCGCAACTAACTCATTAGTTGCAATGCTTGCAAGGCTTAAGTGACGTGCATTACCGAGAGGGCCTAGAGATACCTCTCCGACGATCGGAGTGACAAATCCTAATCTCCAAATACGTCAACCCAACATGTACCTTTGGAGACACCTGTAGAGCACCTTTATAATCACCCAGTTACGTTGTGACGTTTGGTAGCACACAAAGTGTTCCTCCGGCAAACGGGAGTTGCATAATCTCATAGTCATAGGAACATGTATAAGTCATGAAGAAAGCAATAGCAACATACTAAACGATCGGGTGCTAAGCTAATGGAATGGGTCATGTCAATCAGATCATTCACCTAATGATGTGACCATGTTAATCAAATAACAACTCTTTGTCAATGGTTAGGAAACATAACCATCTTTGATTAACGAGCTAGTCAAGTAGAAGCATACTAGTGACACTCTGTTTGTCTATGTATTCACACATGTATTATGTTTCCGGTTAATACAATTCTAGCATGAATAATAAACATTTATCATGATATAAGGAAATAAATAATAACTTTATTATTGCCTCTAGGGCATATTTCCTTCAGTCTCCCACTTGCACTAGAGTCAATAATCTAGATCACATCGCCATATGATTTAACATCAATAGTTCACATCTTTATGTGATTGGTTCACATCTCCATGTGACTAACACCCAAAGGGTTTACTAGATTCAATAATCTAGTTCACATTGCTATGTGATTAAGACCCAAAAAGTGATCATGTTTTGCTTGTGAGAGAAGTTTAGTCAACGGGTCTGCCACATTCAG
>NW_021212926.1:0-803 GCF_002162155.2 Triticum dicoccoides | reverse complement strand
AGGGGGAAAGTTGCGGGTTCGATAGGTTAGGGGGGTGTGGCGGACGAACGGACTGCGTATCCGAATTCGTCCCGTCGTTCTGAGCAACTTTCATGTTGAAAATATTTTAATCCGAGTTACGGATTAAAAGATATGATTTTTTAAAGATTTTATTAATTTCTGGAATTTAATCAATTAATTATTTAATTCGAAAAATGGAATTATGACGTCAGCATGATGTCATGCTGACGTCAGCAATCAACAGGGTTGACTTGGTCAACCTGACATGTGGGTCCAGTGGGACCCACCTGTCATTCTCTATTTAGGTTAATTAGGGTTTAGGTTAATCTAATTACAGTTTAATTAAACTTAACTAGTTAATTAATTTAATTAAACCGGATTAATTAACTTAATTAATTACTTAATTAATTAATTAATAATTTTATTAAATCACTTTTAATTTTATTACTTATATTTATTGTTTTTATTTATTTTATTATTTATTTATTTTTTAATCCCCTTTTTTTATCGTTCTGGGGCGGGGCCCCCTAGTCAGTGGCCCGGGGGCCTTAGCGGGCACAGGGCGGTGCGGGTGCGGGTGCGGGTGCGAGCCCGACTGGGCACTGGGCACCCGTGCCCGAGGCCACCGCAGCGAGGGCGCGAGGCCCAGCTGCGTCGGCGGCCTCGCTCGACAGCGGCAGGGGGCGGGGAGCAGGGGAGGCCCCGGACGGCGACGGCCCTGGCGGGCGCGGCCAGGAGCCGCGGGAAGGAGGCGGTGGTGGCCGGGCGGTGCGTTGGGGCGGACGAAGCGAGGCCGGGGCGAG
>NW_021212925.1:0-1550 GCF_002162155.2 Triticum dicoccoides | reverse complement strand
TTCTATGTTCATCACCTTCTCCAAGGGCATGCCCCCCTACCGTGAGGAGATCTTTGAGTACTTCAGAGAGTAAGTGTGCACTGAGAATGATTAAGTTTATATACGTGAATCTACTAAGATCTGCATGCATGCATGCGTGATGATCATGTCTGATGATGGGTGCATGGGTGCAGGAAGTGGGGTGACTGCGTGGTGAGGGTGCTCATGGAGAAGACGAAGGGAGGCCTCATGCCCATGTATGGCCGGATCATCTTCAAGACCGAGGCGATAGTGAAGCTGGTGCTCAATGGCAAGAGGCTCGTCAAGATCTCCATCGGGCATCATCAGATCTGGCTCCGCAAGTATGTCCCCAGGCCAACCAAGGCCGCCAACCAAGGCCACTGCCTGATCTAGGAATCCATATAATCCTTGTTTCGTCTATGCTCAAGCTAGCTAGCTAGCTAGCCAGATCTACCAATTATGGACTTCTTGCGTACGAGGAATCCATATATTCCTTGTTTCATCTATACTTCAAATAAGAAATGTTGTGTTTAAGGGAAATAAAGATGTGCTTGGAAGAAAAAGTCCGTTGCTCTTAATTTTGTACCAAAGAAACCGTTTGATCACATCATCGCCTAGCTCATTCGCGTCACCAAGACCTTGACAGGCGATCACATCATTGCCTAGCTCCTTCGCATGACCAAAACCTTTTTTTTTGCGGTGTCGCATCACCAAAACCTTGGCAAAAGTTCTTGGTTTTGATTTGTAAACTAGGCATGTCGGACCAAGCAAAAATATTAACTATTACACAACGGTCACCCATGTTGCAACGTAGATCCCTCCTCCCCCTCCTTAAGTAATATTGCTAGGATTACGCAACTGCTAATCGGATCGTATCTAATATACATGAACACAATTTGATCTGATGCGGAAATTAGGAGCAGTAGATTGATTATACCTCCGTTTGGTGATCCCATCTTGGGTCTAGAGAGGACGAAGAACTCGACAACGTCTCCAGCACCTCGTCGGAGTAATGGAAAGTCTTCACGTCAATGAGCCGTGCTCTCCTGAATGGAAAAGGAGTGATTTTTGGAGTAGACGATGCCTAATGCGATGGACTGATTCGTACGTGCAAATCCGGTCCTTATATAATGCATTGGCTTTGACTGTGGGACCTGAACCATATTAGCGTTAATTCAGCCCCCCAATCACGGGCATGATTTGTTAATTTCCATTTAATTGATATTAATCCTGAAATTAAGTAATGGGTCAACAGTAATTTATGGTAATTAACCTTTTTGACCATTTGATCACATAATAATCCCAACATTCTCCCACTTGATCGAATGGTTAATATCATCAGTCCATACTTCGACAAAAGCATCATACCAAGGTAATGTATTCACAGTAATCAAAGAGTTATTACTGGAACCCCATTATCTATAGCATAATACTCCGTCTCAACACGGATAATTATTCATGGTTGGGAGTTTGTATGTGCATGCAGGCATACTCCCTACTTATGGTCCTAGTAGTTTGTTTCTTTATTAATCATTATGTGCACTTATTTA
>NW_021212924.1:0-1950 GCF_002162155.2 Triticum dicoccoides | reverse complement strand
GGCTGGTCGCGCCGAGGTTGGAGTAGAGGCGCACAGGGGTCGACGGCGGCGGCGGGCGACGCAAACCGATCAAGATTAGATCGGAAAACCAAAAAGAAAAACGCCGATTAAAACGACTGACGGGAGAGAGAAAACCCTGACCAAAGGATCGGGGAAAAGACTCTCTAGGGCAGCCGGTCAACAGAAGCGGCGGACGAGCCCTAGGTACGGGCGGCGCGGCCCCCGGCGGGGATCATGGAGACCGACCGCCCCGGGAGCGGTGCACTGAGCGGAAGAGACGGGCGGCTAGTGTTTCGAACCGGGAAACCGATACCATGTTAGAAGGGAAAGAGAGGATTGGTGGAATCGTTCGTTGTATTGCTTGAGCCCCGTGGGCATATATATAGGAGTACAATGATCTACTTAAAGTACAAGACAAGACAGAACAAATCCTAGTCTATTTCGTCTTTCCTAATAATCACGATACTCGACAGATTCCATAAAGATCGTATTTAGGACTTTCATTTTCAGATTATCTACGTAATGGAGATATATTGGTCCGAGTTTGTTAATCCGATCATATACTATAAGGGAGACATAAATTAAACTCTAATAATCAGAGATTACCAAAATAAATCCAAGCATTATCGTCTACAATGTGCCTCCTCCAAATGGCAAAGGTTCATGAGTAGAAAACAGGGCTACCGTTCAGCCTTGGCCAGCCCATTAGTCCCGGTTCTTCAAGAACCGGGACCAATGGGAGGTATTATACCCGGTTCATGAGCCCAGGGGGCCGGCCGGGGCCTCGTGGGCATTGGTCTCGGTTCGTGTGGAACCATTTGTCTCGGTTCGAGCCATGAACCGGGACCAATGGTCCTCGCTGCTGGCCCACAACCATTGGTCCCAGTTCGTGGCTTGAACCGGAACATAAGGGGTGGCTTTAGTTCCGGTTCATGCCACGAACCGAGTCAAATAACTTGCCTACATATACCCACAGCCGCGGCACAGCACTCCAAAGTGCTCTATTTTGTCAAGCCGGCGTGGGGAGGGCATTTCGGTGTTCTAGTTCACCTCCTATGCATATGAGGTGTTCGATGAAATGCCCGAGCCACACTAGTTAAGCTTTCTCCTCTCGAAACTCGACCTCCGAGCTCTATTTTCAACGTTATTTTTCTAGATTTAGCGGTCCGTCACGCCTCGTCCCTGCCCCGTCTTGACCGCCGTCGATCGCCCGCGCCGATCTCGTCGCCGCCACCACCGTGGTGAGCCTATTGTTCTTATCTTCTTTCTGAAAGAAAAGAATTCTGACTTCAGATAGATACTTCTCTAATTTTCTTACTTTTATTATTCCTTGTTATTATATAGTGCGATGGTTTTGGTATCCGCCCCCGTCGGCACTCGTCCTGTCTATGATTTAGATGTGGTATATATTATCTTTTCATAACTATTTGGTTCATTTATTGTTTATGACAATTATGCTGATCAATGTGACATAGATTTTATTTATCTAGCAGGTTGTTGAACCGGAAATTCCAACCGACCCTATTGTCGAGAGGTTAAATTTAGTTGAATAAGAAAAATTGAGGAGGAGAAGATGATATTGGAGTTGCATGTTGTGGATGTCGTCGATGATCACAAGATCAAGATGGATGCAATGCGGTTGAAGATTAAAAAGATAAGAAAATATGCCATTCATACCGAGGCTTGGTATCATTATGCAGTTGGATCAGTTGTTACCTTGATTGCGGTTATGATCGCATTTGTTTTTGCATTGAAATGTTTTACATAATTTGAGTGTATGGTTTAATTAGATGCTCTGGAGAGCTATATGTCGTTCAATGCGAACTATGTATGTACTTTGGTTTTAATGCTCTGGAGAACTATGTATGTATTTTGGTTTCAGAGTTCATTTCAAATGCTTTTCAACTTCATGGTCTTACAGCTTTGAATGGTGCAAGTTGAACACAGAAA
>NW_021212923.1:0-1950 GCF_002162155.2 Triticum dicoccoides | reverse complement strand
GGCTGGTCGCGCCGAGGTTGGAGTAGAGGCGCACAGGGGTCGACGGCGGCGGCGGGCGACGCAAACCGATCAAGATTAGATCGGAAAACCAAAAAGAAAAACGCCGATTAAAACGACTGACGGGAGAGAGAAAACCCTGACCAAAGGATCGGGGAAAAGACTCTCTAGGGCAGCCGGTCAACAGAAGCGGCGGACGAGCCCTAGGTACGGGCGGCGCGGCCCCCGGCGGGGATCATGGAGACCGACCGCCCCGGGAGCGGTGCACTGAGCGGAAGAGACGGGCGGCTAGTGTTTCGAACCGGGAAACCGATACCATGTTAGAAGGGAAAGAGAGGATTGGTGGAATCGTTCGTTGTATTGCTTGAGCCCCGTGGGCATATATATAGGAGTACAATGATCTACTTAAAGTACAAGACAAGACAGAACAAATCCTAGTCTATTTCGTCTTTCCTAATAATCACGATACTCGACAGATTCCATAAAGATCGTATTTAGGACTTTCATTTTCAGATTATCTACGTAATGGAGATATATTGGTCCGAGTTTGTTAATCCGATCATATACTATAAGGGAGACATAAATTAAACTCTAATAATCAGAGATTACCAAAATAAATCCAAGCATTATCGTCTACAATGTGCCTCCTCCAAATGGCAAAGGTTCATGAGTAGAAAACAGGGCTACCGTTCAGCCTTGGCCAGCCCATTAGTCCCGGTTCTTCAAGAACCGGGACCAATGGGAGGTATTATACCCGGTTCATGAGCCCAGGGGGCCGGCCGGGGCCTCGTGGGCATTGGTCTCGGTTCGTGTGAAACCATTTGTCCCGGTTCGAGCCATGAACCGGGACCAATGGTCCTCGCTGCTGGCCCACAACCATTGGTCCCAGTTCGTGGCTTGAACCGGAACATAAGGGGTGGCTTTAGTTCCGGTTCATGCCACGAACCGAGTCAAATAACTTGCCTACATATACCCACAGCCGCGGCACAGCACTCCAAAGTGCTCTATTTTGTCAAGCCGGCGTGGGGAGGGCATTTCGGTGTTCTAGTTCACCTCCTATGCATATGAGGTGTTCGATGAAATGCCCGAGCCACACTAGTTAAGCTTTCTCCTCTCGAAACTCGACCTCCGAGCTCTATTTTCAACGTTATTTTTCTAGATTTAGCGGTCCGTCACGCCTCGTCCCTGCCCCGTCTTGACCGCCGTCGATCGCCCGCGCCGATCTCGTCGCCGCCACCACCGTGGTGAGCCTATTGTTCTTATCTTCTTTCTGAAAGAAAAGAATTCTGACTTCAGATAGATACTTCTCTAATTTTCTTACTTTTATTATTCCTTGTTATTATATAGTGCGATGGTTTTGGTATCCGCCCCCGTCGGCACTCGTCCTGTCTATGATTTAGATGTGGTATATATTATCTTTTCATAACTATTTGGTTCATTTATTGTTTATGACAATTATGCTGATCAATGTGACATAGATTTTATTTATCTAGCAGGTTGTTGAACCGGAAATTCCAACCGACCCTATTGTCGAGAGGTTAAATTTAGTTGAATAAGAAAAATTGAGGAGGAGAAGATGATATTGGAGTTGCATGTTGTGGATGTCGTCGATGATCACAAGATCAAGATGGATGCAATGCGGTTGAAGATTAAAAAGATAAGAAAATATGCCATTCATACCGAGGCTTGGTATCATTATGCAGTTGGATCAGTTGTTACCTTGATTGCGGTTATGATCGCATTTGTTTTTGCATTGAAATGTTTTACATAATTTGAGTGTATGGTTTAATTAGATGCTCTGGAGAGCTATATGTCGTTCAATGCGAACTATGTATGTACTTTGGTTTTAATGCTCTGGAGAACTATGTATGTATTTTGGTTTCAGAGTTCATTTCAAATGCTTTTCAACTTCATGGTCTTACAGCTTTGAATGGTGCAAGTTGAACACAGAAA
>NW_021212922.1:0-1207 GCF_002162155.2 Triticum dicoccoides | reverse complement strand
TCACCAGCATGACACCATGATCTCCATCATCATGATCTCCATCATCGTGTCTTCATGAAGTTGTCACGCCAACGACTACTTCTACTACTATGGCTACCGGTTAGCAATAAAGTAAAGTAATTACATGGCGTTGTTCAATGACACGCAGGTCATACAATAAATAAAGACAACTCCTATGGCTCCTGCCGGTTGTCATACTCATCGACATGCAAGTCGTGAATCCTATTACAAGAACATGATCAATCTCATACATCGCATATCATTCATCACATTCTTGTTGGCCATATCACATCACAAAGCATACCCTGCAAAAACAAGTTAGACGTCCTCTAATTGTTGTTTGCATGTTTTACGTGGCTGCTATGGGTTTCTAGCAAGAACGTTTCTTACCTACGCATGAACCACAACGTGATATGCCAATTGTTATTTACCCTTCATAAGGACCCTTTTCATCGAATCCGATCCGACTAAAGTGGGAGAGACAGACACCCGCCAGCCACCTTATGCAACTAGTGCATGTTTGTCGGTGGAACCGGTCTCATGTAAGCGTACGTGTAAGGTTGGTCCGAGCCGCTTCATCCCACGATGCCGCCGAATCAAGATAAGACTAGTAACGGCAAGCATATTGAACAATATCGACGCCCACAACTACTTT
This sequence comes from Triticum dicoccoides, assembly GCF_002162155.2. NCBI lineage: Eukaryota > Viridiplantae > Streptophyta > Magnoliopsida > Poales > Poaceae > Triticum > Triticum dicoccoides. The sequence continues at coordinate 552 of NW_021212922.1, read as the reverse complement.
GTGTTCTACTCGTGCAAAGAATCTACGCAATAGACCTAGCTCATGATGCCACTGTTGGGGAACGTAGCAGAAATTCAAAATTTTCCTACGTGTCACCAAGATCTATCTATGGAGAGACTAGCAACGAGGGGAAGGAGAGTGCATCTACATACCCTTGTAGATTGCTAAGCGGAAGCATTCAAGTGAACGGGGTTGATGGAGTCGTACTCGTCGTGATTCAGATCACCGATGATCCTAGTGCCGAACGGACGGCACCTCCGCGTTCAACACACGTACAGCTCGACGATGTCTCCCACGCCTTGATCCAGCAAGGAGAGAGGGAGAGGTTGAGGAAGACTCCATCCAGCAGCAGCACAACGGCGTGGTGGTGATGGAGGAGCGTGGCAATCCTGCAGGGCTTCGCCAAGCACCTACGGGAGAGGAGGAGGTGTCACGGGAGGGAGGGAGGCGCCAAGGGCTCAGGTATGGATGCCCTCCCTCCCCTCCACTATATATAGGGGCAGGGGAGAGGGGGGAGGCGCAGCCTTGCCCCTTCCTCCAAGGAAGGGGTGC
>NW_021212921.1:0-904 GCF_002162155.2 Triticum dicoccoides | reverse complement strand
TGAAAGTGGATACTCTAAAATACGCAAGATAAGCGTGAGTGCTATGGATGGCGTTCTCGTAGGGAGACGGGAGCGGATCCATAGTGGTGTATTGATATGGTGAATATGTGGACTCGTGTGCGCCACCACAAAAGAGTTACATTGCAGTCGTAGTTCAGGTTAGCCACCGAGTCAAAGCTGGCTTGCTGCAGTTAAACCCCACCATCCCTTTGTTGATAATGATGCATATGTAGATAGTTCTGATGTAAGTCTTGCTGGGTACATTTGTACTCACGTTTGCCTATTTTATGTTTTTGCAGAGAGACTTCAGTCTCACTAGTAATTCCGCGTGGTCTTCGACGTTTAGCTTGTTACCTCAGCTACGATCTTGTGCCCTCGGCAGGATTGGTAGATAGTCAGGCTTCTCAGCCTTTTTCATTTATAGATGTCTGTACTCAGACATGTTAAGCTTCCGCTTGTGCTTTGACTTGTATGCTCTGATTGTTGGGTCATGAGACCCATGTTTGTAATATCTCGCTCCTCGGAGCCTATTGATTAAATACTTGAGTCGTAGAGTCATGTTGTGATGCCATGTTGTATTTGCACATATCGAGCATATTGTGTGTATGTTATTGAAATGCTTGGTATGTGTGGGATCTGACCATCTAGTTGTTTATCTTTAGTAGCCTCTCTTACCGGGAAATGTCTCCTAGTGTTTCCATTGAGCCTTGGTAGCTTGCTACTGCTCCGGAACACTTAGGCTGGCCGGCATGTGTCCTTCTTCGTTCCTGTGTCTGTCCCTTCGGGGAAATGTCATGCGATGAATACCGGAGTCCTGTTAGCCCGCTACAGCCCGGTTCACCGGAGTCCTGCTAGCCCAGTGCTACAGCCTGGATTCACTCGCTGATGACCGACACGTTCGATG
>NW_021212920.1:0-654 GCF_002162155.2 Triticum dicoccoides | reverse complement strand
CATTCGCTTAATTAGTTACATCGAAGATCTAGACAGGAGGTCCTGTGTTCAATTCCCACAAAGTTGATTTATGTTGACCCAATTATTTTTCGTGATCTCTATGAAAGCCCATAAAAGGCCCATCAACATAGAAGAACCTGGCCCAGATTGACCAAACGAAAAGGACTAAACCAAACCAAGAATACCTATTACCTTTAATAGTAGGATAATTCCTTTTTTAATTTAGTAGCCCCAACACATTGACGCCTATGGATCCTTACTTTCAATATAGAAATCAACATAGAAGTACCTGGCCCAGATTGACCAAACGAAAAGGACTAAACCAAACCAAGAAAAGGACGCAATCCTTCCTTTAGTTTGCTCATTCGCTTAATTAGTTACATCGAAGATCTAGACAGGAGGTCCTGTGTTCAATTCCCACAATGTTGATTTATTTTGACCCCATTATTTTTCGCGGTCTCTATGAAAGCCCATAAAAGGCCCATCAACATAGAAGTACCTGGCCCATATTGACCAAACGAAAAGGACTAAACCAAACCAAGAATACCTATTCCCTTTAATAGTAGGATAGTTCCTTTTTTTAATTTAGTAGCCCCAACACATTGAAGCCTATGGATCCTTCCTTTCAATATAGAAATCAACATAGAAGTACCT
>NW_021212919.1:0-1073 GCF_002162155.2 Triticum dicoccoides | reverse complement strand
GTTTGACACCTATGTGACCAAGGCGGCAGTGCCACAAGTATGTGGGACTATCATTATCAACTTTACTTCTTTTGGTACTCACATTATGAACATGTGTAGCATCACGTTCGAGATTCATAAAGAATAAACCATTCACCATAGGAGCATGACCATAAAACATATCTCTCATAAAAATGGAACAACCATTATTCTCAGATTTAAAAGAGTAGCCATCTCGAATTAAACGAGATCCCGATACAATGTTCATGCTCAAAGCTGGCACTAAATAACAATTATTAAGGTTTAAAACTAATCCCGAAGGGAGATGCAGAGGTAGCATGCCGACGGCGATCACATTGACCTTGGAACCATTCCCGACGCGCATCGTCACCTCGTCCTTTGCCAGTTTCCGCTTATTCCGCAGCCCCTGCTTTGAGTTACAAATGTGAGCAACTGCACCGGTATCAAATACCCAGGAGCCACTACGGGCACTAGCAAGGTACACATCAATTACATGTATATCACATATACCTTTGGTTTTGCCGGCCTTCTTATCCGCTAAGTACTTAGGGCAGTTCCGCTTCCAGTGACCGCTGCCCTTGCAATAAAAGCACTCAGTCTCGGGCTTGGGTCCATTCTTTGGCTTCTTCCCGGCAGCTTGCTTGCCGGGCGCGGCAACCTCCTTGCCGTCCTTCTTGAAGCTCTTTTTACCCTTGCCTTTCTTGAACTTAGTGGTTTTATTGATCATCAACACTTGATGTTCCTTCCTGACTTCTACCTCCGCTGATTTCAGCATAGCAAATACTTCAGGAATGGTCTTTTCCATCCCCTGCATATTGAAGTTCATCACAAAGCTCTTGTAGCTTGGTGGAAGCGACTGGAGGATTCTGTCAATGACCGCATCATCCGGGAGATTAACTCCTAGCTGAGTCAAGCGGTTATGCAACCCAGACATAGTGAGTATGTGCTCACTGACAGAACTGTTTTCCTCCATCTTACAGCTGAAGAATTTGTCGGAGACTTCATATCTCTCGACCCGGGCATGAGCTTGGAAAACCATTTTCAGCTCTTCGAACATCTCATATGCTCCATGT
>NW_021212918.1:0-7128 GCF_002162155.2 Triticum dicoccoides | reverse complement strand
TACCGCATCACAGCCCAACCCTACGGTCAGCGCTGTCCACGGCCTCCAGTAGGCTACAAACACCAGAAACTACTTGCAACTCCTGGACGGAGAACTAGGGTGAATAAGAAGCCGAGAGGGTCCATTGGTTTCGGGCCCAATGCATGGTAGTAGCTGATTCTTAAATCACACATACAGATCTCAGTGCTTAAGGTCGGCTTCAATGAAACAACCCACCATGTACTCCTACATGGCCTCTCATTGATACCTTTACCAAATCGTGTTCACCACACCACTCTCATTACCGACATAACATTTCACTCTAGCCCATCACCCAGATGAACCAGACCTGACACGACTCTAAGCATAGCAGGCATAGCAAGGTAGGAACAACACATACATATGGCTCAATCAACTCCTACACATGCTAGTGGGTTTCATCTAGTTACTGTGGCAATGACAGGTCATGCAGAGGAAATGGGTTCAACTACCGTAGCACACAGCAGTTTGAAATGCATTGTCTTAATGCAGTAAAAGAGAGCAGGAGCGAGAACATGGGATTGTATCGATATGATCAATGGTTGGTTGCTTGCCTGATGGTTCGATGCACTGATACGGTTCTTCGTTAGGGTAATCACGGTACTCCTCGGAGGCAGAACCTGTCGCAAAGGACACCGATACACAACCATCACCAAACAATGTGCAACAATATGATGCATGCATGAAACATAGCAATATGAGTGTGTTGGGCTAATGCAACTAAAACCAGAAGGGTTTGAACAAATTTGAATCAAAGATTCAAATTTCAAACTCAAACATGGCCTTTTAAAGTGCTTTTCCTTGTTCTGCTTAAAACATCAATTTAACTTGTTTGATCATGCATGAAAATAGTACAGATGGATAGATTGGATTTTTCTGATCATTTTTCATATATAACTTGTCCAATTTGGAGTTACAGAATAAAAGTTATGAATTTTTGAAGTTTAAATAATATTCTGGAATTTCCTGATTTAATTTAAATCCAGAAATATAATTATTGCGCCAGCATGACGTCAGTGGTCAACTGCGGCCGGCTGAGGTCAAACCTGACGTGTGGGGCCCACACGTCAGTGACAGGGGGGTTAAACAGGGTTAAATTAATACTAATTACTAATTAGTGGCGCTGGGGCCCACTAGTCAGTGTCAGGGGGTTAACTAACAGTGGTTAGCGCTAATCGTGATTAGCTACAGGGCTGGGCCCACCTGTCAGGGACTTAGGGGGGTCCTGCCGTGGTCAAAGTGGGTCAAACCCACCGGCGACGTGACGCCGGCGAGGCCCGAGACGGCGGCGCGATGCGGGATCGCGCTACAGGGCACGGGCGAGGCCGTTCTTGGGCTCGTTGGAGAGCTCTTGCTCCCGCGCGTCGAACGGTGGTGGTGGCCGAGCCTGGGGTGACCGGTACCGTCGACGGCGAGCTCGTGAGCGGCGGCCGGAGTTCGGGTGCGGTCGGAGTCGGCATTGCAGGGGGTTTGGGGAGGCGTTGGTGCGTGCTGCGTGCTCCTAGTGAGGCGTGGAGCACGATAGTGTGCTCGGTTGGGCGCTACGGTGACCGTGGCCACGACGGCGACATCGCCGGCGGCGTGGAGCTCTCGGCCAAGGTGGGGCTAAGGCCTAGAGGTCGAAAGAGACCAGGGAAGAAGGGGGAAACGACTCGGGGCTCACCGCGGTTGCAGTGGGCGTCGAAGCGTGCTCGGAGACGCGCTGGAGACGGCGAATTCGACGGCAATGATGGTCGGAGCCCGAAGAGGGGAACGGCGACGTGGCGGCGATGCAGGGCTTCCGGAGGCCCGTGAAGCGGTGGGGAGGAAGAGGGGGTTGTGGCGGAGCTTCTGAGCTAGTCGGGGGAGCGAGGGGTGGCCGGAGACGGCTGCTATGGCGAACGTCGGCGACGGTGGGGTTCGGCTGTGTGAGAGAGAGAGCGAGGGAGAGGAGGGAAGAGCCGAGGGCGAGTGAGAGAGAGCAGGGGGGAGGCGTGGCGTCGTCCAGGGGCATCGAGGCGAGGAGGGGAGGGCAGGCAGGCAGGGAGAGAGGTGGCGTGGCGCGGTGGCGCGCGCGCGCGCCGGCCACACTCCCCTCCCTCTGTCGGGACGAAGACGACAGGAGGAGGGAGACGGGCTGGGCCGCCTGCTGGCTGGGCCGGCCAGCTGGATGGGCTGCACAGGGAGGAGCCCAGGTAAGCTTCTCCCTTTTATTTTTTTTTGTTTTCTAATTTCTGACATTTGTTTTGATTTAAATAATATATTAAATCATTTATTTAACTTATGCCAATTTTTGCAGGGGCTAGATATATTATTCCAGAGCTCCTTTATAATTGGCATAATATTTGGACATATATTAATATATATAGAAATATATTTCCAATGCAAATATTTATGCATTAATTCCAAATGCCCAAAATAAATGTCCATGAGCCACTAAAAATATTGGTTTGATTTTTATCTCTGTCCAATATTTCCAGAGAGCAACATGAGCATTTTCTTGGACCCTTTTGGAGAAATTTTTATTTGGGTCATTTTCAAAATGATTCTGAGGGTTTCACAGATCCCCATTTCAAGTTTCTGATGAAAGAGTAAACATGATGCAACACTCTAATGCATGACTAGCTAGGGTGTGACAACTCACCCCCACTCAAAAGAATCTCGTCCCGAGATTTGGGTTCCTCCGGGAAGAAGGCGGGGTACTCGAGTCGAAGACGATCCTCCCTTTCCCAAGTTGCTTCATCCTCAGAATGGTGCGACCATTGAACCTTGAGAAACTTGATATTATGACGTCGAGTGGTACGCTCGGCCTGATCGAGGATACGAACGGGGTACTCTCGATATGTAAGATTATCTTGGAGATCAAGCGTTTCGTGGTCCACTTCACGGATAGGATCCGAGAAGCAACGCCTGAGTTGGGAAACGTGGAAGACATCGTGGACTCTGGAGAGATGCGGAGGTAGTTCCAATTGGTAGGCAACTTCTCCCCGTTTGGCGAGAATGCGAAAAGGTCCAATGTAACGAGGAGCCAATTTGCCTTTGATACCGAAACGATGGGTTCCCTTCAGAGGGGTGACCCGAAGATAAGCCTTCTCGTCAACCTCGAAAGTCATAGCCTTATGTTTTCGGTCATATTGACTCTTTTGACGAGATTGGGCTGTTTTCAACTTTTCACGTACGATGCGAACTTGTTCTTCTGCTTCCTGAATCATATCCGGGCCAAAGAATTGTCTTTCCCCGGTCTCTGACCAGTTAAGGGGTGTTCGACACCGTCGTCCATAGAGAACTTCAAAAGGGGCTTTACCCAGGCTAGATTGATAGCTGTTGTTGTAAGCGAATTCGGCAAATGGAAGGCACTTTTCCCAGTCCATTCCGAATGAGATAACAGAGGCTCGAAGCATGTCTTCTAGAATCTGGTTGACGCGTTCCACTTGACCGCTCGACTGAGGGTGGAAGGCGGTGCTAAAGGAAAGACGGGTTCCCATAGCATTTTGGAAACTTTCCCAAAATCGAGAGGTGAAGAGACTTCCTCGATCCGAGTTAATTTCCAAAGGAACACCATGGAGGGACACTATTCGGGAGATGTATAAGTCTGCCAATTGACTAGCGGTTATACTCTCACGAACAGGTAAGAAATGGGCTACCTTGGAAAGACGATCGACCACGACGAATTTATCCAAATACTCCATGAAGATTGAGTTCATTAACCGAGAAAAGGTGGCTGGAGCGTTGGTTAAACCGAAGGACATGACGGTGTACTCGTATTGGCCGTAACGAGTAACAAAGGCCGTTTTAGGAATGTCCCCGTTTCTGATTTTGATTTGATGGTAGCCCAACCTCAAATCCATTTTGGAGAAGACTGAGGATCCAGCGAGCTGATCGTACAGGTCGTTGATCCTGGGAAGTGGATATTTGTTCTTGATTGTGACCAAATTGACAGGTCGGTAATCTACAACCATCCGGTCCGTACCATCCTTCTTCTTGACGAATAGGACGGGGCAAGCCCACGGAGAAGAGCTAGGTCGGATGAAACCCCTTTTCAAGGACTCATCGAGTTGTTTCTTAAGCTCGGCTAGTTCTAGGGGTGCCATCTTATAAGGTCTTCTAGCAATCGGAACGGTTCCTGGAATGAGGTCTATTACGAACTCAACATCCCTGTCAGGTGGAACACCTGGCAATTCTTCTGGGAAGACATCCGGGAAGTCACGGACTACCGGAACATCCTCAAGGTCTGGCAAAGGGCTGGCGTTAAGAGAATATAATTGTCGCTTAGCTATTCGGGTCAAGACATTGACTATCTTTCCCGAAGGGTGGGTGAGTTGAACAGTCCTAGAGAAGCAATCGATTTGGGCATGATGAGCCGACATCCAGTCCATACCCAAAATGATATTAATATCTGAAGATTTAAGGGCTATCAAAGACGCGAGGAAAACAAGTCTGTCGACTTGGATTTCATTTCCATGGCTTACTCGAGAAGTTTGCCATTTGGATCCCGGAGTTTGAATTACCATAGAGGTTGGCATATCACCGAATGCGACGTTATGCAAACGAGCATAATTTTCAGATATAAAAGAATGAGAGGCTCCTGTATCGAAAAGAACAGATGCCGGGTGGCAATTAACAAGAAGCGTACCGAGAACGACGTTGGGATCCTCTTGAGCTTCTTCGGCAGAAATACAATTGACATGGCCACGTGAAGCGGTGACCGGCTTGGCGTGGAATATTTTTCCTGTCGGCTTGCCACGGCCAACAGCTTTAGCAGATTGATTGGGGTTGGTCTGGGGACACTCACGCATATAGTGGCCAGATTCCCCACACTTGAAACAAGTCACGGAACTGGTACGTGGAGGAACATTGGTAGATGGACCCCCATAGGGCTTGGCCGGTGCAGACTGTTGGACAGGGCGAGGCGCCTGAAAGGATGGCCTCGGTGTGAACCTGGGTGGCAGGGCGGTGTTGGGTACCCACACGCGGCGCTTCTGAGGACCAGCACCGGATGAGGAACCCATATCACGGCCATGCTTGCGTGTTGCGTCATAGTCAGTCTGACCAGTTTCAGCACTGATGGCTTTGTTGACAAGTTTCTGAAAAGATGTGCACTCATGCAGACGGAGGTCGCGGCGAAGCTCAGGACTAAGGCCCTTACGGAACCTTGCTTGCTTCTTGGCATCGGTAGACACTTCCTCAGTTGCATATCGTGCGAGATTACCAAACTCCCTGCTGTAAACATCCACAGAAAGTCGGCCTTGGGTGAAACTGCAAAATTCTTCACGTTTACGGTCCATGAGACCCTCCGGAATGTGATGTTCACGGAAAGCCTCGCTGAATTCAGCCCAAGTAGTGACATGGCCCGCTGGGCGCATAGCTCCATAATTCTCCCACCATAGACTGGCGGGGCCTTCAAGATGATATGCAGCAAAGGTGACCTTGTTAGCCTCAGCTACTAGCACGGAACGCAGCTTGTGAGAGATACTGCGAAGCCAGTCATCAGCGTCGAGAGGCTCGACGGAGTGGTGGAATGTGGGTGGATGCAATTTGATAAAATCACTGAGTGACACCACGTTAGCCCTCTGATGGTGTGCTGTATTCTGTTCAATACGCTCCAGCAAACGGTTGGTCTCCCGCTTGTTTCTCTCAGCTTCCATCATAACCTCGGCTAGTGAAGGAGGATGAGGCAGATTTTCATTCCTGCCTTCACTGCCTTCGGCCTGCTCTTGAGAAGCAGGGTTAGCGCGCGTGTTGACCATCCTAGGTAAACAAGACAATGATTTAGTCAGAATGATAAAATTCCGACATAGGATACAGAATGTAAGGAATAATTCGGGATGCAAGATGATCATCCGTATGACATGGTAAATACAGAAACTGCTTCTTTATTCCATCATCATACACATCATACAGGGTTTGGTACAAGACCAAACAAAGTACTATTTCGGTGAAAGAGGATTACATCTCATCGGAGGCATTCCAAGCTCCTATACATTATTTTTCTACACCTCCGGAAGGAGTACAAACTAGGTCATATCCCACGAGTCACGCGGGACGATAGACGACACAGCTAGTGCGAACTAGTGATACTACCACTAACTCAGACCGATCCGTAGTAGTCCTCGTAGAAGTCACCTCCATAGCCTGGAAGCTCAACATGATCATCCGGAAACAGACGATCTCGCGGAGCTTGTGGACCATAGGGGCTAGGATGAGGCCTTGGACCAACAGACGGTGGCCTGCGGGGACCGCGAGGTGGGGTGATGCCTCCTACATCATGCCAAACCATCACGTCTGGCAGACCAGATCTCACAGGATAGAGATCGCGCATATCTAAGAATCCAGCTTGCACCGCCGGTGCGAACCGAGTGAAAGTGGCCCAGTGGTCAGCACGGGTATTGAAGAGCTCTAACCTCAAGGCCCGATTTTCACGGTCCTTATCCTCGAGCATCTCAGCAGTGGTGCGAGTCCGTGAATCCTCCTGAGTGGGGTCAGCATAAATAGCCTGGAGATACCCTTGTGCTCCCGGAAGTGATCCTGGCATATACCGGAAATCAGAGTCCCGAAATAGACCAGATCTGACTCGCATAATGGTCATCATAGAGTAGGCGGCGTCCTGCACAGCCATCTCAATAGTAACCCCGAGTCCATAGGAGCAGTGAAGAGGCTCGGTGGATCCAGGATAAGATGGAAATATCCTGACAGTGCAGAGATACTGACTTTGATTAAAGTCTCGGAATTGCTCTTCGACCGTGTACTCAGGATACCAGCGGTATCCAGCCTCAGTCATTACCCTGACCAACTTGGCAGTATGGCCGGGTACATCTAGGCATCGAGTCAGGCGAACCACTTGATTGAGGTCGCGAGTGGCCATCTGAAAGCACAATCATAATGCAAAGGCATTAGAATTTCTAGCAAAATTTCGGCAGCATAACAGCTGTAAATGCTCAAGAAGGATTTTGAGACATTTGACAAAGGATTTCGTACACACTCAACATCATCATATCAAAGTTCTGAATCCATTCTAACAACATAATGTGGTAGTAGAACTGAACTAGGCTTGTATCCATCAAACTTATAAGGTACTACTGATTGGTAACACGTGATCCTGATAGAGAGAATAGATCCTAATTCCTTAACCCC
>NW_021212917.1:0-1741 GCF_002162155.2 Triticum dicoccoides | reverse complement strand
CTCGTCATACGACATATACATTGTGGACATCCCAAAGGATGGGAATGGCGATGGAACAGCAGAGGATGACCCCTCCAAGAAACAGCCTAAGCACCGGCGTCAGCGGCGCCGCTCCAAATCCCGCCACAGCAAGAATGGAGATTCCAGCACCGAAGATAATAACTCCCCGGACAGTGCCGAAGACAACCCCCTCCAGCAAGATTCATCACAGGAGGACGGAGAAGCCAGCCCTCGTGAGAGAGCGGCAGGCGAAGAGGTAGACGACGATAATTACATGCCTCCCTCCGGAGACGAGGCAAGCCTCGACGACGACGAATTTGTCGTTCCTGAGGATCCCGTCGAACAAGAGTGTTTCAAACGCAGGCTTATGGCCACGGCAAGCAGCCTCAAGAAAAAGCAGCAACAACTTAGAGATGATCAAGATTTGCTAGCCGATAGATGGACTGAAGTCCTTGCGGCCGAAGAGTACGAACTCAAACGCCCCTCCAAAAGCTACCCCAAACGCAAGCTGCTGCCCTAACTAGAGGAGGAAGCATATAAGCCTACATCACCAGCTCCCAATACGGCCGACCGGCCACCTCGTGGCCGCGACAGAGAGGCCTCTAGGCCCTCCACTAAAGCCGCACCCCGACATCACTCGAAAAGTACAAAGCCACGGGGGAACGCGCCGGACTTGCGAGGCATATTGGAGGATAAGGCAAGACAAACAAGATCGATCTACGGATCGCGTGGGCGCCCCACGATACGCGACGACAATCGTCACGCCGGATATAACAATTCCGGCCGGGCCGAACACAGTAGACAAAGCTCGCTTGAGCTGCGTCGTGATATAGCCCAATACAGAGGCGCCGCACACCCACTGTGCTTCACAGATGAAGTAATGGATCATCAAATCCCCGAAGGGTTCAAACCCATGAACATTGAATCCTACGACAGCACAACAGACCCCGTGGTTTGGATCGAAGACTATCTCCTTCATATCCACATGGCCCGCGGTGATGATCTTCACACCATCAAATACCTCCCACTCAAGCTTAAAGGACCAGCTCGGCAGTGGCTCAACAGCTTGCCAGCAGAATCAATTGGGTGTTGGGAGGACCTGGAAGCCGCATTCCTTGATAACTTCCAGGGCACATATGTGCGACCACCAGACGTCAATGACCTAAGCCACATAATTCAGCAGCCAGACGAATCGGCCAGACAATTCTGGACACGGTTCTTAACCAAGAAAAATCAAATCGTCGACTGTCCGGATGCAGAGGCCCTTGCAGCCTTCAAATATAACATCCACGATGAGTGGCTTGCCCGGCACCTAGGACAGGAGAAGCCGAAATCGATGGCAGCCCTCACATCACTCATGACCCGCTTCTGTGCGGGAGAAGACAGCTGGCTAGCTCGTAGTAACAACCTAACCAAAAACTCTGGTAGCTCGGATACCAAAGACAGCAATGGCAAGTCGCGTCGCAATAAGCACAAATGTTGCATTAACGGTGATAATACTGAAGATACGGCAGTCAACGCCGAATTCAGAGGCTCTAAACCCGGTCAGCAGAAAAAGCCATTCAAAAGAACTACTCCAGGCCCATCCAATTTGGACCGGATACTCGATCGCTCGTGCCAGATACACGGCACCCCCGAAAAGCCAGCTAATCACACCAACAGAGATTGTTGGGTGTTCAAGCAGGCAGGCAAGTTAATCGCCGAAGGCAATGACAAGGGGCTGCATAGCGATGACGAGGAG
>NW_021212916.1:0-1481 GCF_002162155.2 Triticum dicoccoides | reverse complement strand
TAGACTAGTCACCATACCTCTCTTCAACGGGCTATCAGACAGAAAGTTCTCTTCTGGAAGCAAAGGGGTAAAGTCAAAGCCGTCATCGACGGCGATGAAAACTCTAAATATTTCCATGTCTCCGCTTCTCAGAGGTTCCGCAAAAACAAAATCGCCATACTTGAGGACAACGGGGCCGACTTCTCTGCCCATGATGACAAGGCTGCCATCCTCTACAATTTCTTCCGCAATCTGCTAGGCACTCCTAAAAATAGTTCTTGGCTTTTCACCCTTTCTGACCTCTATCCCACTCAACTTCCACAACTCCATCATTTAGACGTAAACTTCTCCTCTCAGAAAATTGAAGATGCCTTCTTCCAGATGAACGTGAACGCTAGCACGGGCCCTGACGGGCTGGGGCCGGGGTTCTACCGAAAATTCTGGCATAACATCAAGCATACAATCCTCCACTTTTTCGATGACTTTGCCAACTTGCGAGTGGACGTTGAGCGCATCAACAGGGCCCACATGCTCCTTCTCCCCAAAAAAGAGTCTGCTAGAACTCTGGATAGTTTCAGGCCCATATCTCTGCAAAACTTCCCTCCCAAGGCGATAGCCAAACTTATTACCAACAGGATCAAACCCCTCATTCCGCTCTTGGTCCATGCTGACCAAACCGGTTTCATCTCGGGGAGGTGTATTGCCGAAAACTTCATCTATGCTGCCGACCTTCTCAGTGCTTGCCACGCTAGGAAGGCGCCCACTATGGTTTTCAAGCTTCATTTACACAAAGCTTTTGATTCCATCAGTTGGGACTCTCTCCTTCTCATCTTGCACGCTAGGGGTTTCCCAACGAAAACTATTAGCTGGATCAGAACATTGTTAGCCTCAAGCAAGACAGCTATCCTCCTAAATGGAAAACTAGGACCTTGGATCAACTGTAAAAACCGTCTTCGGCAAGGGGACCCCCTCTCCCCTTACCTTTTCATAATCATCGCAGACCTTCTCCAGCGCTTAATCCTTCGGGCTTTCTCTCCAAACATTCTCTGTCACCCAATCTACAAGGATCGCCCGCCCATGGTGCTTCAATACGTGGACGACACTTTAATCATAACCCTTGCCTCCAACCAAGCCGCGACCACCCTCGAGGATATTCTCGACCAATCGCCCTCGCTACCGGCCTTACCATCAACTTTCACAAAACTACATTCGTTCCCCTCAACACGGATACCGTCACTACACAGAACATTGCCCTCACCTTCAGCTCTGACCCTTCCTCCTTCCCTCAAATTTACCTGGGCCTTCCGCTATCCCACATACGACTGCCCTCCTCCGCCTTCGAACCTATCATCCAACGCTTCCTAAAGTACCTTTCTGCTTGGGCGGCAAAGCTTCTCTCCCGCGGGGCCAGATTAACGCTCATATCCACTACCGTCGACGCCCTCGCCACTCACTTCATGTCTATTTTTAGGCTCCCCAAGAAGATCATCAAAATACTAGAC
>NW_021212915.1:0-1167 GCF_002162155.2 Triticum dicoccoides | reverse complement strand
TGGAAATCACTCCCGAACCTCAAAACAGTGAGTAATAGTCCATGAAACGGGCCAGAATCGTCGAAAACTGTGAGTGTTGATGACTGACACATAAACACATCCCGGCGTTCGTTAATCATGGAAATCACTCTGGGACCCCAAAATAGTGAGTAATAGTCCCTGAAACGGGCTAGAATCGGCCGAAATTGTGATTGTTGATGACCGACACGTAAACGCACCCAGGGTTCGTTAATCATGGAAATCACTCCGGGACCCCAAAACAGTGAGTAATAGTCCATGAAACGGGCCAAAATTGCGATTGTTGATGACCGACACATCAGCGCACCTTGGGGTTCAATAACTATGGAAATCACTTCGGGACCCCAAAATGTTCAGTAATAGTCCACGAAACGGGTCAGACTCGGCCAAAACTGCGAGTGTTTATGTACGACATGTAAACACATCCCAGGGTTCGTTTATCGTGGAAATCACTCTAGGACCACAAAACAGTGAGTAATACTCCGTGAAACGGACCAGAATCGGCCAAAATTGCAATTTTGGATGACCAACACATAAACACATCCCAGGGTTCGTTAATCGTAGAAATCACTCCCGAACCTCAAAACAGTGAGTAATAGTCCATGAAACGGGCCAAAATCGACAAAAACTGTGAGTGTTGATAACTGACACATAAACACATCCCGGCGTTCGTTAATCGTGGAAATCACTCTGGGACTCCAAAACAGTGAGTAATAGTTTCTGAAACGGGCCAGAATCGGCGAAAGTTGTGATTGTTGATGACCGACACGTAAACGCACCACAGGGTTCGTTAATCATGGAAAACACTCCGGGACCCCAAACCAGTGAGTAATAGTCCATGAAACGGGCCAGAATTGGCCAACACTGTGATTGTTGATGACCGACACGTAAACGCACCCCAGGGTTCGTTAATCATGGAAATCACTCCGGGACCCCAAAACAGTGAGTAATAGTCCATGAAACGGGCCAAAATTGCGATTGTTGATGACCGACATATCAGCGCACCTTGGGGTTCAATAACTATGGAAATCACTTCGGGACCCCAAAACGTTCAGTAATAGTCCACGAAACGGGTCAGACTCGGCCAAAACTGCGAGTGTTTATGACCGACACGTAAACACATCCCAGGGTTCGTTAATCGTGGAAATC
>NW_021212914.1:0-1540 GCF_002162155.2 Triticum dicoccoides | reverse complement strand
GAGGGTCTTCTTCGATGCCCTCCCATACAGAGGCACCTTCTGAGTCTGAGGAGGAGGAGTATGTTCCTGATGGCGAGGAGGAGGAGGCCGAGGAGGAGGGTGAGGAGGAGGAGGCCGAGGAGGAGGGTGAGGAGGAGGAGGCCGAGGAGGAGGGTGAGGAGGAGGGCGAGGAGGGTGGAGGGGAGGTTGATCCCGAGTTGTGGGGTGACTTGCCACCGGGTGCTCCGCAGGGGTGGCTGCGTGGTAATGCCGGACTACCTACACCACCTTCTATCGAGGAGCACAAGTGGATCATTGAACCTGTGGGGACAGAGTAAGTGCCTCTCAATCATATTTTCAACACATGACAACATTTTCTTATTGTACACATGGCAATCATTTGATTCTTTTGCAGAAACTGGATCCTTCGCGGAAATGGTCGTAAACCGAACGGCCTTATCACTGTCCTGTTGAAGCACTTTTAGCCTGGCCTATTCTGCCCGCGGCCAGACAGGGACCCGCAGCCGCGGGTTTTGGCCACGAGCTGGGCCCACTACGAGGCTTGCAGCAACGCGGAGTACGGGACAGCCGCTAAGGCCGTGATCACCAAATTTTGGGTAAGTTCTCTTCTTAATCACTTGTCTTCAGTTTCGTTCATAGTTTATCATTGGATCACTCAACTCATGCCTTGTTTGCTTCTGGTTTATGCAGCAACTCTATAGAGTTCTTGACGAGCACAAGGCCAGAGCCGACGTGGTCTTGCTTGCGGCTGCGAAGAAGAAAGCTCGTCAGTTGCAGTATGAGGTGCGCTGGGTTGCCGTCTCGCAGTACTACCACTACTACCTGCACCAAAAGATGACCAAAAGTCAAGCGCAGAAGCAGCGACTTACCTTGAACAGGGAGCAGTTCATGATGGTAACTATTACTAACTTTTCATTGTTTCAAGCAGTCAACTCTATGTTTCGTGCTCACATGTCATGCTTCCAAAATTTGCATAGGTTGTTCCTCGTTGGTGCTATGGAAGGCATGACGGATGGGCGAGTTTGGTGGATAGGTGGCTCGGCGCCGATGCAGAGTTTGCTGCCAAGAGCATCAAGGGCCGGGCTAACCGTGGAGCCGACGGGACACACGGCCAAGGAAACAGGAACCACTGGAGCTTCAAGTCCATGAAGGTATATCTATGTGCATGATGCATTTTTGTTCTTCTTTACCGTCATGTTCTTATGTATGGCTAACTTCTATTTGACGTTGTAGGAGGACAAGTTGAAGAGGCCGCTCTCAGACATGGAGTCGTGGAAGCTGGCCCGCGAGCGGAGTCGTCGCAAGGAGGGCGAGAGCCAGTACTACGGCAAGACCGAGGAGCACCTGGGGTCTTACATTCATCACTATCAGGAGTTGCATCCGGATGTTCCTGTTGCCGAGGTCGCCCAGTCTCAGATCGACGACACGGCGGTGGTGGCCATCCAGGGGAAGAAGAATGGCCGGTATCCGTGTTTCGACGGCTTGATCACTCCTTCGATCTCGTACACACAGCTTCGGGCTAGCAACCCGAGCCAGTTAG
>NW_021212913.1:0-1893 GCF_002162155.2 Triticum dicoccoides | reverse complement strand
GTTGTTCCTACCTTGCTATGCCTGCTATGCTTAGAGTCGTGTCAGGTCTGGTTCATCTGGATGATGGGCTAGAGTGAAATGATCATGTCGGTAATGAGAGTGGTGTGGTGAACACGATTTGGTAAAGGTATCGATGAGAGGCCATGTAGGAGTACATGGTGGGTTGTTTCATTGAAGCCGACCTTAAGCACTGAGATCTGTATGTGTGATTTAAGATACAGCTACTACCATGCATTGGGCCCTGAAATATGACCCCGCTCGACTTCTTATTCACCCTAGCTCTCTGTCCAGGAGTTGCAAGTAGTTTCTGGTGTTTGTAGTCTACTGGAGGCCGTGGACAGCGCTGACCGTAGGGGTGGGCTGTGATGCGGTAGGTACGTGGCCGGGTGTACCGAATACCCGTTAGGTATCTCGGGAACCCTGTTCACATCGTTCGGGGCCGTATGGGAAACCTCGGCCGGACTCCCTGCGGATGGAACCTGAATAGACGATAAACCTGGACTAGAGGCTTAAGTGTTTAGGTAGGTCGTGGTCTACACCCACGTCGGCTTTCGCTTGAAGTCTGCCGAGCACATGTCGTGTGCAGACGCTAAGTGGTGGAAACATGTATGAAGAAGTACACCCCTGCAGGGTTAACATGATCTATTCGAATAGCCGCGTCCGCGGTAAAGGACTACTTGGTTGCCTATACAGTTCATAGACAAGTAAATGGAAACTACTAAAAGCCTCAAGATAAGTGTGAGTGCCGAGGATGGCTCTTCCGTAGGAAGACGGAGGCGGATCCTCGGTAGTGTATTGAAGTGGTGAGTAGTGGACTCGTGTGCGCAAAACCATTTCAAGTTGAAGTATCGTAGGATAGCCTAGCCAAGAGTCAAAGCTGGCTTGCTGCAATAACTCCACCAACCCTTCTTGATACTATGCATGTATGTAGGATCTGATGTAAGTCTTGCTGAGTACCTTTGTACTCATGTTGCTATAATCTACATTTTTACAGAAGACGCTGCAACCCCTTCTGATGGGTTCTATGTAGACGTTGACATCAACGAGTAGGCTAAAGGCCCAGGTGGTGACCCTGAGCTTGTGAAGGACCATGTAGTATAGCTAGGCTTTCCAAGCCTCTTTTATTTTACTAGTTGTCTGTACTCAGACAAGTTACTTCCGCTGCTGGTTTGTATGACTGTATGACTTGTATGTAGGGTCGTGAGACCCGTACCTTTGTGTATGATATGTATGGCTCCCTGAGCCTTAAATAAAGTACTTGTGTCGTAGAGTCATGTTGTGATGCTTCGTTGTATTTGCACATATCGAGCATATTGTGTGTATGATTGAAATGCTTGGTATGTGTGGGATCTGACTATCTAGTTGTTTATCTTTAGTAGCCTCTCTTACCGGGAAATGTCTCCTAGTGTTACCGCTGAGCCATGGTAGCTTGCTACTGCTCTGGAACACTTAGGCTGGCCGGCATGTGTCCTTCTTCGTTCCTGTGTTTGTCCCTTCGGGGAAATGTCACGCTTTGAGTACCGGAGTCCTGTTAGCCCGCTACAGCCCGGTTTACCGGAGTCCTGCTAGCCCAGTGCTACAGCCTGGACCCACTTGCTGATGACCGACACGTTCGAAGCTGGGTCATGGATGCCTGTCCCTGTAAGTCTGTGCCACTTTGGGTTTACGACTAGTCATGTCAGCCCGGGCTCTTTATCATATGGATGCTAGCGACACTATCATATACGTGAGCCAAAATGCGCAAACGGTCCCGGGCAAAGGTAAGGCGACACCCGTGGGGATACCGTGCGTGAGGCCGCAAAGTGATATGAGGTGTTACCAGCTAGATCGATGTGACATCGAGTCGGGGTCCTGACAGCGTTGGCATCAGAGCCGGACTGCCTGTAGGTTCTC
>NW_021212912.1:0-2925 GCF_002162155.2 Triticum dicoccoides | reverse complement strand
AGAGGGAAATCCATCTTAGGTCGTGGCGGTAGGGAAGAACGCACACGCCTCGGACTGCCCGAATGAGATGGCTGGCGGAAATGGGTTAACCCAGAGGAAAATTGACGCG
The DNA here is from genome assembly GCF_002162155.2 of Triticum dicoccoides. Classification (NCBI taxonomy): domain Eukaryota; kingdom Viridiplantae; phylum Streptophyta; class Magnoliopsida; order Poales; family Poaceae; genus Triticum; species Triticum dicoccoides. The sequence continues at coordinate 2,816 of NW_021212912.1, read as the reverse complement.
GCTCAGGCGAACGAACAAGCGAACGCGAGCGAGATTCATGAGTGATGGACGTACCCGTGACCGGAGGTGGAACAAGGGTAGTCACTACCCCCGCTCTCGTCCCCCGGAAAGTTGTGTCATCGTGGCGGCCATCAGACCTGTGGGTGGCCGTCGTGGCGACGAAGGTGTCGCGCGGCGGTGGCTCCGTCACCAACGGCGGCAGATCCGTCGGCTTCATGGACAGAATCGGGTTGCGGATGACGTGGTCGAGGTCGCGCCGAACTCCGCCCAGATCCGTTCTCAGATCAGCCACCGCCTGATCCAAGGTCAGTCTCCAGCCTGCTAGATCGACGACGGCCGGCTTGATCTCCTTGAAAAGGGTCGTGGACGCCGCCAGCGCCTTCTGGATGGAGGCGTTCTGCTCCTGGATGAGCTTGAGCGCCACCGCCAACTCATCCACGCGCTGCTCCATCGCCACCGCTTACCTCTGCTGCCGAGTGGAGAAGGTGGGTCGTTGTAGATAATCTGTCAAATCTGATACCATATGTTATGCCCTCTCTACTCAATTCATCAGATCCATGGAGATACAAGCAGTATTTCGGGAAGAAGGAGGGATTCAGAGAGGAGGCGCAGTTTTGAGAGAGAGATAGAGGATGGGAATGAGATTACATTCAGTACTCGGCCGTGCCTCCTCACCACGCACACACAGCTACTTAACCTACATCTCCCACGTCTCTGGATCGAAAAGCCGGTTGGGCCTCTTCTTCCTTTTGGGCCGTGCCAGGCCGTCTTGCTCCTCTGGTGGGACTTGGGTAGTAGCCGAGGACGTGACAAGGATCGGGTGGAGGTATAGGTCGAGGTTGTGCCTGCTCGGATGCCGACCTTGAACGCGACGATGGGCTTCTCGGTGGATGGCGTCAACCCAGGTTGCGGGGGCCTGACGGTATGGCGGGGACGACGTACCCTGGTGGCGAGCTGCCGGCTTCCTCCTTAGTTGCCACCCTCTCGGCGAGCAGCCTCCTTCTCATCTGTCTGCCCTCCTCCACGGCTACACCTGCCCCACAAGGTCGCACTCATCTACCACCCCGCCATCGGCTGCGCCGCATTGGACCTGGGCGGCGACAGGCTCGCGCTAGCTTCCCCTGCATCCTCGTCGGACTACTCCATTGAAGCGGCGGCGAGCAGGTTGTACAAGGGCGGCCTACAAGGGCCACACGACGGCGACCGAGATGAGCGTGATGGAGAAGGGTAGGCCATCGTGGCAGATCCGTGTGGGGGCGGTGGGCACGGCCGCCGGTGAGATCCAAATAGAGGGATCGGGAGCAAGAGGGGCATGAGACGTGGGAGGTTGTGTGCCTGGCGTGGGTCGCGGTTGTTCCACTTTTTTCAGTGTTTCATGCGATCGTCTTGGGCTGTGATCGTGGCGCTGAGGCTTTTTTTTGGATCGTGCGTACGTGGGGGGATTGCTGTGGTCGAACCATCACAACGACTGCAGATCCTCCTTTAATAGTAGAGATTAGAGGTACACAGTGGCGGAGCCGAAAAATAAGTATCAGGAGGGCCAAAGAGTAGATGAAGCATTATCAGGGGCCAAATGCAGCTAGAACAAGTCAGGGAGGGCCAGAAATTGACTAGCAGCAGCAAAAAATTACTAATCGTGTCACTGTTCATTGCAAATTAGCAATAAAATCCTGATGTTAGGGGGGGCAGGGCCCCTGCTGGTCCCCCTGTCTCCGCCACTGGTGGTACATCTCTCCTCTCCATGTTGTACATATCCTTGAAACAGACCCCGAAAAGGAAAGCTATGATTGAATATGTGCGCATCGTCGTATCTAAACGGACTGCTACGATCGGCTCAAAAGGGGGGGAGGGGGATCGATCTGTGGCAACGGTTGATGGACCAATGAGAATGAGAGAGAGAGAGAGAGAGACAAGCGGAACAAAATTAGGGTCCATATCCATCCGTGGGTCAGGTCAGTCAACCAATCCCACCCAAAGGATTCTCATCCCAACATCGCGCCGCCACCCAACGCCCTCGTCCATCTGCCTCCTCTATCCTTCACACCTCGCCGCCGGCGATGGCCTCCGCTCTCGCCCCCTCCCTCTCATCTCCTCTCCCCTCCCCTCTCATCTCCTCTCCCCTCCCCTCCCCTCCCCTTCCCCTCATCAGAGGATGAGCCAAGAGAAGAGAAGAGAGAGGGAGCAACCAGGTCCCAGATCGGCCATGGCGTTCATCCAATCCAAGAGAGGAGGAGGCACAGCCGCCATGGCGTTCCCTCCGCAGCCGGCTCCACCACGGCCTCCTCGCAGCCGCCAGTGACGACGGCGACGGATGCACCCCGACTCCAAACCCTAGTAATGGGCGCGGCTGCCGCACCTCCGTTCATGCTCCTTCTCCTCGGCGCCAGATTCATGACGCAGGTAGTCTGTCACGGAGACGGTGACGTGGCGTGTGCATGCATGCACGGGAACGGCGGTGCTCGACCGCGCGCGTACGTACGGCCTTGCTGTCAATTTTGTTGCTCAAGAACAATATTTATACTCCCTCCGTCCGGTAATACTTGTCCTCGAGGACAAGTATTTCCGGACGAAGGGAGTACTAAATTTATACTTTTAGACATTTTTAACCAGCTTCGTAATAATCCATTAACAAAAAAACTTAGTCCGAAGTGGCGGGGAGTGGTAAGCAAGAAGCTCTTGTGACTTCTACTTACTTACCAGGGGTGTGGCTTGATTCGTGTGACGTGGGGGCATGGCTTTGCTCAACTCCATAGAGGCAGTCCGTCTGTGGCAGGAGCCGATACATACGGGAGCGACTAGTATAGAAAATGGCCCTC
>NW_021212911.1:0-1043 GCF_002162155.2 Triticum dicoccoides | reverse complement strand
GGGCACTGGCAAAGGACGAGGTGACGATGCGCGTGGGAAACGGTTCCAAAGTCGATGTGATCGCAGTCGGCACGCTACCTCTACATCTACCTTCGGGATTAATATTAGACCTAAGTAATTGTTATTTGGTGCCAGCGTTGAGCATGAACATTATATCTGGATCTTGTTTAATGCGAGACGGTTATTCATTTAAATCAGAGAATAATGGTTGTTCTATTTATATGAGTAATATCTTTTATGGTCATGCACCCTTGAAGAGTGGTCTATTTTTATTGAATCTCGATAGTAGTAATACACATATTCATAATGTTGAAGCCAAAAGATGTAGAGTTGATAATGAAAGTGCAACTTATTTGTGGCACTGTCGTTTAGGTCATATCGGTATAAAGCGCATGAAGAAACTCCATACCGATGGACTTTTGGAACCACTTGATTATGAATCACTTGGTACTTGCGAACCGTGCCTCATGGGCAAGATGACTAAAACACCGTTCTCCGGTACTATGGAGAGAGCAACAGATTTGTTGGAAATCATACATACCGATGTATGTGGCCCGTTGAATATTGAGGCTCATGGCGGATATCGTTATTTTCTCACCTTCACAGATGATTTAAGCAGATATGGGTATATTTACTTAATGAAACATAAGTCTGAAACATTTGAAAAGTTCAAAGAATTTCAGAGTGAAGTTGAAAATCATCATAACAAGAAAATAAAGTTTCTACGATCTGATCGTGGAGGAGAATATTTGAGTTACGAGTTTGGTGTACATTTGAAAAACTGTGGAATAGTTTCGCAACTCACGCCACCCGGAACACCACAGCGTAATGGTGTGTCCGAACGTCGTAATCGTACTTTACTAGATATGGTGCGATCTATGATGTCTCTTACTGATTTACCGCTATCATTTTGGGGATATGCTTTAGAGACGGCCGCATTCACGTTAAATAGGGCACCATCAAAATCCGTTGAGACGACGCCTTATGAACTGTGGTTTGGCAAGAAACCAAAGTTGTCGTTTCTTAAAGTTTGGGGCTGCGAT
>NW_021212910.1:0-733 GCF_002162155.2 Triticum dicoccoides | reverse complement strand
GGTTTTGGGCCAAGCCAAGGGCACCAGAGGGTTGCCCTTGCTTGCGCGCATCCAAAGGAGGCATGCGGGAGGCGCGGGGTGGCCGGAGCTCGCCGGAGTGGGGGCCGCGGCGGCTGCCGGAGCTCGGGTTTGGGCGGAGCGAGGTTACGGGGCGCTAGGGGGCTGGCTGAGGGGCTATGCGGACTCCTGGGGCAGCTAGGAGCACGCTAGGCTCGTCGGACTGGCCGCAACAGCACGTCAGTGCCATGCCCGGCGTCCATGGCGGACGGCGGCGCTCGGGAATGTGGCCGGGGTGCTACGGCACGGGAACGAACAAAATGAAGGAGGGGAAACGGAGTGGAGCTCACAGGGGTTGCGACGGTGGCCTCGGGGAGCTCGGGGAGGCACCGGAGCCGACGAATTTGATGAAGATGGCCGGCGGGTCCGAGGTAGAAGACGACGGCGATGGCGGCGATGCAGGGGCTCCCGCGGTGCGCTTCTCGGCGAGGAGGAAGAGGTGGTCGGGGCGGATCTCCTGGGTACTTCGGGTGGTAGTGAGGAGCACGGTGGCTACGGCGAACGGCGACGGCGACGACGAGCTCCGCTCGGGCGCGTGCAGGGAGAGAGCAGAGGAGGGATAGGGGTCCAGGGGAAAAGAGAGGTGGTCGAGGGGGTCGAGGCGTCTCCGTGGCGTCGCGAGGGAGTCGGGGAGGCTGCCACGGCGAAGCAGGAGGTGGCCGGCGCTCTTCGGGCG
>NW_021212909.1:0-785 GCF_002162155.2 Triticum dicoccoides | reverse complement strand
CCGGTCGCGCGCCGGCCACCCCAGCTCCGACCCCTCCGCCCTGCGTTAGCCGTCGTCCCTCCGCCGCTCCCTTGGCCTGGCCGCCGGCGCCGGCGTGCGCCGCGCGCCCTCAGGGTTGCGCCCGCACCCCCTGCACACGGCGCCCGACGCCCGTTGTGCCCGCTCGGACGCACGCCCGCCCCCGAAAGCCCGCACGCCCGTTATGCCCCTCTGGGCCACCGACACATGGGGCCCGCCCCCAGGACGATAAAAAAAAATATATAAAAAAAATAAATAAATAATAAATAATAAAATAAATAAAAACAATAAATATAACTAATAAAAGTAAATGATTTAATAAAATTATTAATTAATTAATTAATTAATTAAGTTAATTAATCCGGTTTAATTAAATTAATTAACTAGTTAAGTTTAATTAAATTGTAATTAGATTAACCTAAACCCTAATTAATTTAAATAGAGAATGACAGGTGGGTCCCACTGGACCCACATGTCAGGGTTGACTCAGTCAACCCCTGTTGACTGCTGACGTCAGCATGACATCATGCTGACGTCATAAATACCTTTTTTTTAATTAATTAAATAAATAATTAAATTTCAGAAATTAATAAAATCTTTAGAAAATCATATCTTTTAGTCTGTAACTCGGATTAAAATGTTTTCAACATGAAAGTTGCTCAGAACGACGAGACGAATTCGGATACGCAGTCCGTTCGTCCGCCACACCCCCCTAACCTATCGAACCCGCAACTTTCCCCCCTCCGGCTCCTCTGCCCGAAAACACG
>NW_021212908.1:0-1238 GCF_002162155.2 Triticum dicoccoides | reverse complement strand
ACAGTTTTTCGTAGTTTAGATCGAGTCTGTTCTTCATACCTACAGTCCACGAAAAAGCCACAAAAAAATTAGGGTTAGTTCATCATATCCGAACCAATCTGAGCCTTTGCATAATCTTTTTAGGGTTTTGCTTTGTTGAATTTGCGGTTGCATCGTCGTGTCTAGTTGCTGGTCTTAGAGTCTAGTCTTTTAGAGTTTCGAGTTCTGGTCATAAGTTGTCACGCCGCCGCCGCACCATCATCATCACCCCTGCCATCTACCACCACCGCTTATCCGCCACCGCTTCGAATCCGTATCCATATACCACCACAGCTGTCATATACCACCACCGCTGCCATCTACCACCATATATCCACCACCAATCCGAGTTCTTGTCATATTAGGTTTGTTTTCGAGATCCATCTAGATTCCGATCCGTGTTTCCTTGCCGGAGTCGGGTAGCCACGCTCCGTTTAGGCCCAAAATTTTTCGAAAACGCATTTTTCGAAAAAATTTCTGGCTATCCTATTTTTAGGTGTTTCTGAGTGTTTTGAGACAGGTGCCATTATAGGAAGTTTTTTTTGACCCGTTTCCAGTTTTTGGGTCCGGACAGCCAAAAAAAAAATTGGTCAAAAAAATTTCGTGCCCATCCTGTCAGTTTGAGCTAAGAAGAGTTCTGAGACACTCGCCATTATAGTGATTTTTCCCAAAAAAAAAAGCAGCGCAAAAAAAAAGAGCGAAAAAAAAATTCCAGAGTGTGCTTTTCCCTTGTTTACGTGCCGCGCCGTGATTTTGTTAGTGTTCTAGGCTCGCGTCTCTAGCACAGTCTAGCCTAGGACCAGCACAGTACCGCCGTTGAGCGTTTATTCAACTTTGCATCTCTGAATTGATTATTGCTGACCCTTTTTGCTACCATACTATAAGCCTTCCCAGCTCCACATACATCTACGTCGTGTGTTTGACTCTCCCTGGTAATCGCTCTATCCAAGCTTTGAGAGTTTTTGACTACAACGGTTGCCGATCACCGCCTGCTGCTGGGTAAGAACTGGTAAGAATTTGAGTTTTGCTTGACGGATTTGTGACACCCACCACCACCACTTGTTCGTAGTCTGTAGGATCATATTCTTGTGTGTTTCTATTGCTGCTAACCATGCCAGGATCACAAGCCGACGAGATTGACTGGGAGAATTTATCGAACAAGGAGCTTCATGATAAGTTTCAGCAAATGATGACTGAACAGGTGCAAGATGTGCTGAACA
>NW_021212907.1:0-610 GCF_002162155.2 Triticum dicoccoides | reverse complement strand
CCTTTAGTCCCGGTTGGTGCCACCAACCGGGACCAAAGGCCCCTGTGCTGCCCGCCTCGGGGCCGAAGTTTAGTCCCACCTCGCTAGTTGAGAGGGGCGCGCAGTGGTTTATAAGCCCCACTTCCGCACCCCTCTCGAGCTCCTCTCCACCGCAGGCTTTCGGGCCTACTTGCTATTGCTTTGCATGATGGGCCTTCTGGGCCTACTGCGGGCCTGAATCCTGGCCCATAGTAGGGTTTCATGTCGTATTCAGGCCGTGGGGCCCAAGTAGGAGGCATTTTTTTGTTTTTTGTTTTCTTTACTTATTGTTGCTATATTTATTTTTTTCCAGTTTTTTTGTTTTGTTTTCTGCATTATTTATTTTCTTTTGTTTTTTTCTTTATTTTTTTAATTGTTTTTGCTTTTACTTTTAGCAAAATTATAAACTTTCTGTTAGTGCCATTAGTTTTTAAATTTGAAAACACTTTTTTTGTTTTTTTGTTTTCTTTCTTGCTTTATTTATTTTATTTTGTTTCTACTTACAAAAAATACTTATTGTTGTTTTTTTGTTTTGTTTTCTGCATTATTTATTTTCTTTTGTTTTTTGCTTTATTTTTTAATTGTTTTTCCT
>NW_021212906.1:0-1855 GCF_002162155.2 Triticum dicoccoides | reverse complement strand
CCATCTTATTAAAAGTTCGCAAAGTACCACAAAGTCATAAAAGTATTACAGCTCGCAAGCGGAGCAAGAGGAGCACGTTGGTATTTAGATGGCTTGGTCAGATCTTTAAGATTTGCTATAGTATCCCACTCTGATTCCCGGTCTCCACTCTCAGCATCAGCTCCTGGTCTGTCCCCACATCTGCTGCAGTTCTGTCTGGACCTCCCATGCCCAGATCTAATATGAACCTGTCTGCTAACAATATTGCTGCAGTGTCGCAGGATGATGTTGCATTAGGACCTGATTTGGCTTCTGTCGACTTGTCCTGCTGGAGATCTCCCAACGCCCTCTGACCAGCTGTTGTTAGCTTAGCTGTAACATAAGGAATGTAGTGCCAGTTGTCTCCAAGTAAGTATTGTACGTAGCTGAATCTTGCTTTGATCATTCGGACGTTATAACCAGCTTATATCCTCTTCCGATGCAGGGTTACTACTTCTACAAGTCACAACAGCCAAGCTACTAAGCAGGCCGCAAGTAAAGCCAAAGGACAACCTGACGCTGCTGTTGTCACTTCGAAAGGTGTTCTATTTCTTCTAAAATCATCACAGTAGAAAAGACAGAGCAAGACTGATGAACTGTTGCTTTGCGATGTTTGTAGTCACTGAAGAAGCGATTACTGTGGATGATGCTAAAGAGCACGTTCAAATGGTCGTTGATGCTCTTAGTCCAAGGAGAAATCCAGTGGATATTATACAAGCCAGTCCATGCGCTGACTGAGTGCCCGAGCGCTGACCATTATTGTACAAGCCAGTTCAAGTGCATTGGCGGTTACTACGCCCCGACCTGCAACGCCTCCTACTATTCTGTATGTATTGTATCCGTTGGCCGGCACTCTAGAGGATGGGGTTTGTACCAGCAAAGAGGACATGATTCAGGCCGAGCTAACGAACCCCAAGCTGAAAGCTCATCCCCGAGAAAGTACCACAGTAAGTACCAATCATTTTCACTCGGACGTTCTTCTTTTTGACTTGTCATCCGAGTAGCGCCTGATAAGTTTTCTTCTAGTGGGGGCACGCTCAGTGCACATACTAGGTGTTGCCTCCAAGACTGATGATTGCTGGCAATCAATTAGAGTCTATAGGATTAGTTTATTTCCGTCTTCATAAATCTAGAACCAATATCGTAAATTCATGTCTCCGGGTGATTGTTGACAGCCAGTTAGAGTCTATATTATTAGATTATTCTTTGTCTTTGAAATTTTGGTCGATCTCTTTGAATTCATAGTTTCTCTCGATCACTATATTACTAACTGCTATCTTATGTCTTTTGAGCATAAATACTGTGAACTGGAATCCAAGCATCTGGCAATGTAGGAAGTAGAAACTCTCCGCGCGGAACTGGAGAAACAGAAAAAGAAGAAAGAGAAGCTGGAGAAGGAGAAAGATATCATGGGAGGTAAACTTTTCATACCAGGCACCACCATGTCGGGCCACAACAACCAAGGTGAGCACACAATCTTCTCATCACGATGGTGACTAGTGAGTGTCACTCCTCGTGATCTTCTCTATGGATCTCTCCGGGTCATCTATGGGTGTATTTTGGTTCGATCTTTGGTAGGATAGATCAACTTCTTGCAAATGGAGATGTTTTCAAAATACTTCCTCAAGTCCGAAATGACCCCTGATTGTATTACATGTTTGCTTCTTGGAAATGGACAAGGTATCCTAGGATATTTACTAGCCACTCAGATTTCATTGTATTATTAAAGGGGTATGCCATGCCCTTGGGTTTTTAGAGGGCTTGATCAGATCTTTAAGATCAGAAATGTTATCCGACTCAAAACCAAGTGTTGTCATATAGTTTCTTATGTATTATA
>NW_021212905.1:0-1488 GCF_002162155.2 Triticum dicoccoides | reverse complement strand
AGAGTATATCTTCGGTTTGTATATTTGGTAGTTCAAATTGTACTCTATCTCTACTATCCTTGGCCCCCAAGTTTTGTAACTTATATAAACAGCCCTTTGAGGCCCTAATACATATTCAGAATTCAATACTCTTCAGGGGTCATGTGGACGAGGTTGAGAGCACCATTGATGGTTGATTCCTAGTACATGAGTCGTATATATAGGTAGGTAGGTAGACGCAGTCGAGGGTACCCTCTACAAAGACGCCTGCACGCCAGCCATCACCATTGTTTTGCTTCGTCTTCCAAGGTCTCCCTTTTCAGCAGCTGGTTCGTGCATGGAGCTTTTTTTCTTGTCTTCTGTTGCAACTTTATGGTGCCTCTAATGAGCTAGCTAACTGCTTGCGTCAGATAGATGGCGTTCATGGTGCAGCGGTCCACCATGGTGAGGCCGGCGAGGGATAAGCCGCGGACTCGGCTATGGAACTCCCACCTCGACCTGCTGGTGCCGCGCTTCCACACGCCCAGCGTCTACTTCTACCGCCACTCCTGCCTTGAGGGCGAGAGCTTCTTCGACGGCGAGCGGATGCGGTGGGCGCTGGCGGAGGCGCTCGTCACCTTCTACCCGATGGCCGGGCGCCTAGCGCGGGACAAGGATGGGAGGGTCGAGATTGACTGCAACGGGGAGGGCGTGCTGTTTGTCGAGGCCGACGCGCCCGACACTACCGTTGACAACTATGGCAACTTTGCGCCCACAATGGAGCTCAAGCGCCTAATCCCCGCCGTCGACTACACGGACGAAATATCCTTCCCGCTCGTCGTGCTCCAGGTGAGCCCATTCTGTAATGGCAGTTACAGTTACTACAGTGAGCTCCAGGTGGTCCTCAGTCAGGGTGGACACGGTCCCGGCCGGTCCGTTCCCGATCCGAGCCATCGTTGGACCGGCCGCCGGCAGTCCGGGCCGGACTGGACCGAGCAGGCCAGCGGTCCTCTTTTCAGGGACCGGACCGGCGAGGCAAAAGCCTAGGCTGGACCGGCGGACCGGCCAACCACTCACCGGCGGCGAGAGGGTAACCATGCATCGGTGAGTGAAGCCTCTAGGCCCTAATCAGAAGGGGGAACAGAGTGGGAAGGTGCAGTGACTCACGTAGAACATGATGGTGTGGTCGGGGAGGCCGGGGAAGCAACGACGGCGACATAATCGACGATGTATTACGGCGGTAGGAGTTCGGTAAGGAGGAAGCTAGTGATGGCTTCGGAATGAATCAGGCCGATTCATTCTGTGGGGACGTAGATCTCATGGTCGCGGAGCTCCTGGACATGTTGGTTGGTCATGGGAGGTCGGTGTCCGCGTCCGCGAGAGGTTGTGCATTGGACGGCGGCCGCCGTGGCACAGGTGCATGCGTGTGTGCGATTTTTTGAGCGAAACGTGTCCTACAAAATCAAGGCCCTTGGAGGGATGGAGAGGAGAGCTCAGGTGAGTGGCCGGTGGAGTGGTGGTGCGGCATGC
>NW_021212904.1:0-1488 GCF_002162155.2 Triticum dicoccoides | reverse complement strand
AGAGTATATCTTCGGTTTGTATATTTGGTAGTTCAAATTGTACTCTATCTCTACTATCCTTGGCCCCCAAGTTTTGTAACTTATATAAACAGCCCTTTGAGGCCCTAATACATATTCAGAATTCAATACTCTTCAGGGGTCATGTGGACGAGGTTGAGAGCACCATTGATGGTTGATTCCTAGTACATGAGTCGTATATATAGGTAGGTAGGTAGACGCAGTCGAGGGTACCCTCTACAAAGACGCCTGCACGCCAGCCATCACCATTGTTTTGCTTCGTCTTCCAAGGTCTCCCTTTTCAGCAGCTGGTTCGTGCATGGAGCTTTTTTTCTTGTCTTCTGTTGCAACTTTATGGTGCCTCTAATGAGCTAGCTAACTGCTTGCGTCAGATAGATGGCGTTCATGGTGCAGCGGTCCACCATGGTGAGGCCGGCGAGGGATAAGCCGCGGACTCGGCTATGGAACTCCCACCTCGACCTGCTGGTGCCGCGCTTCCACACGCCCAGCGTCTACTTCTACCGCCACTCCTTCCTTGAGGGCGAGAGCTTCTTCGACGGCGAGCGGATGCGGTGGGCGCTGGCGGAGGCGCTCGTCACCTTCTACCCGATGGCCGGGCGCCTAGCGCGGGACAAGGATGGGAGGGTCGAGATTGACTGCAACGCGGAGGGCGTGCTGTTTGTCGAGGCCGACGCGCCCGACACTACCGTTGACAACTATGGCAACTTTGCGCCCACAATGGAGCTCAAGCGCCTAATCCCCGCCGTCGACTACACGGACGAAATATCCTTCCCGCTCGTCGTGCTCCAGGTGAGCCCATTCTGTAATGGCAGTTACAGTTACTACAGTGAGCTCCAGGTGGTCCTCAGTCAGGGTGGACACGGTCCCGGCCGGTCCGTTCCCGATCCGAGCCATCGTTGGACCGGCCGCCGGCAGTCCGGGCCGGACTGGACCGAGCAGGCCAGCGGTCCTCTTTTCAGGGACCGGACCGGCGAGGCAAAAGCCTAGGCTGGACCGGCGGACCGGCCAACCACTCACCGGCGGCGAGAGGGTAACCATGCATCGGTGAGTGAAGCCTCTAGGCCCTAATCAGAAGGGGGAACAGAGTGGGAAGGTGCAGTGACTCACGTAGAACATGATGGTGTGGTCGGGGAGGCCGGGGAAGCAACGACGGCGACATAATCGACGATGTATTACGGCGGTAGGAGTTCGGTAAGGAGGAAGCTAGTGATGGCTTCGGAATGAATCAGGCCGATTCATTCTGTGGGGACGTAGATCTCATGGTCGCGGAGCTCCTGGACATGTTGGTTGGTCATGGGAGGTCGGTGTCCGCGTCCGCGAGAGGTTGTGCATTGGACGGCGGCCGCCGTGGCACAGGTGCATGCGTGTGTGCGATTTTTTGAGCGAAACGTGTCCTACAAAATCAAGGCCCTTGGAGGGATGGAGAGGAGAGCTCAGGTGAGTGGCCGGTGGAGTGGTGGTGCGGCATGC
>NW_021212903.1:0-1397 GCF_002162155.2 Triticum dicoccoides | reverse complement strand
GGACTCCGCCACCGCCGACGAGGTTCGCCGCCGCCTCGATCCGCGTGCCGCTGGTTTTTCTGAAAACCGGGCGGTTTTTATTTCAGTTTTCTTTCAGTTTTTTTTAGTTTCGTTTTTTTATTAGTTTTGTTTTTTCCGGTTTAGGTTAAATAGCGAACGTTCGTTCGTTCGTCGTTTTTAATGAACGCATTCGTCAGATTAGTTTAGTTAACGAACGTCCGTTCGTTATCCCGTTCGTCGTTTTTCTTTTTCTCGGATTTATTCCGCGATTTTTCTAATCGCGATTTCTGATTCGATTTCCGTTTTAGTATAACTTTTCGCTCGTTTATGGGAATCAGGCGATTCAAGCGCCTAGAGTTTCGTCTCGAAACCCTCTTTCCGAATAACCTACTTAAACAAGTTTTTGCTTCTGTAAAATTTGACTTAGATCCAGATTAGTAAAACGAAGCTGTTTTGTTCCGCCGTTTGACTTTCGTTGCTTCGTTTGATTTGATTCTTTTTGCAAACCGGAGTTCTTAAGTTGAACTATCTGGTTAGATCTGTTTGAGTTTTACCTGTGCATTAGATGAGTACTTATTGTATGCTTGTTTGTTTGTCTGCGATAGAATACCCGGAGTGCGCCGCCTGTTACTTCGAGTCTCTAGGTTTTGCGGATCATCAGCAAGGCAAGTAACACTTTGATCATACCTCTTCTCATACCCAGTTTTTATGCATTAGATCTATCCTCAAACATTGCATGATTAGGATCTAATTAAATTGTGGGTTTTGGGAAGTAGATTGAGGTAGTACCTATTACCTGTTTTATTATCAAACCCTTGGGAGTTACTACTACGTTTGCTTATTATGCCATGCTATGCTAGTAGACGTGGATTGGGTGAGTGTATCCATGACAGAAGTGAGATTGTTATTTAATGGTTTATTTAAGGTGGCAACTTAAACACACATCTGGGTGGATTGAGGCACCTGGTTTCTATCAGGACTTGCCCGTATTTCTTCGGACCGCCACCCAGGCCCAAAGGGATCATGAGATTATTCAAAATAGAAACTTACGTGTGCAGCCACAAGCCATTATGGGCTCTGGCGTAGTTGACTAAGTTGTGCAAACTCTTACGGGTAGACTAGCTAATGTAGGGGTTGTAGGTTGGTACGGTCTACCCACATGTAAGGTGCTAGCGCTTCTGAAAGACTATGTCTCGGTCATCCGTTTCTCAAACACCATGTAGTGCGAGAAACCAAACGGAGGCGATCGAGTCTTGTGGGGAAAAGTGCGCAAACCTCTACAGAGTGTATAAACTAATCATGGTTAGCCGTGTCCCCGGTTATGGACATCTTGACTATCTAGTACTTGGATTATCATGTGAATCTCATCATGTTACTTCTAATTAATATTGTTGGGT
>NW_021212902.1:0-1125 GCF_002162155.2 Triticum dicoccoides | reverse complement strand
CATGGACTATTACTCACCGTTTTGCGGTCACGAAGCGATTTCCATAGTTGTTGAACCCTAAGGTGCACTTACGTGTCGGTCATCAACACTCATTGTTTTGGCCAATTTTGGCCCGTTTGATGGACTAATACTGATTGTTTTGTGGTCCCGCAGTGATTTCCACGATTAACAAACCCTGTGGTGCGTTTATGTGTCGGTCATCAACACTCGTGGTTTTTGTCGATTCTGGCCCGTTTCATGGACTATTACTCACCTTTTTGGGGTCTCGAAGCGATTTCCACAGTTGTCGAACCCTAAGGCGCACTTACGTGTCGGTCATCAACAATCGCAGTTTTGGCCGATTCTGGCCTGTTTCTTGGACTATTACTCAGTTTTGGGGTCACGTAGTGATTTCCACGATCGACGAACAACGGTGTGTTCATGTGTCTGTCATCAACATTTGCAGTTTTGGCCGAGTTTGGCCCGTTTCATGGACTATTACTCACTGATTCTGGGTCCCTGAGCGATTTCCATGATTGACGAACCTCGGGGTGCATTTATTTATCGTTGATCAATAACCCTAGGTTTTACCGATTCAGGGATCTTTCACGGACTATTACTCACCATTTTGGAGTCCCAAAGCGATTTCCATGGTTGTCGAACCCCAAGATGTGCTTACGTGTTGGTCGTCAAGACTCGCAGATTGGGCCGATTCTTGCTCGTTTCTTGGACTATTACTCAGTTTTGGGATCCCGAAGTGATTTCACAATTGACGAACACCGGGGTGCGTTTACGTGTCGGTCATCAAAACTCACAATTATGGCCGATTCTGGTATGTTTTGTGCACTGTTACTCACCATTTTGGGGTTCCAGAGCGATTTCCATGATTGACGATCCCTGGGGTGCGTTTCCGTGCCCGCCATCAACACTCATAGCTTTGGCCAATTCTGACCTATTTTCGTGGACTATTACTCACCGTTTAAGGATCCCAAAGCGATTTCCATAGTTTATGAACCCCAAGGTGCGCTTACATGTCGGTCATCAACAGTCACAATTTTGGCTGATTCTGGCCCATTTTGTGGACTATTACTCACTTTTTGGGGGTCCCAGAGTGATTTGCGCGATTAACGAACCCCGGGGTGCGTT
>NW_021212901.1:0-1335 GCF_002162155.2 Triticum dicoccoides | reverse complement strand
TAGAGTCATGTTGTGATGCTTCGTTGTATTTGCACATATCGAGCATATTGTGTGTATGATTGAAATGCTTGGTATGTGTGGGATCTGACTATCTAGCTGTTTATCTTTAGTAGCCTCTCTTACCGGGAAATGTCTCCTAGTGTTACCGCTGAGCCATGGTAGCTTGCTACTGCTCTGGAACACTTAGGCTGGCCGGCATGTGTCCTTCTTCGTTCCTGTGTCTGTCCCTTCGGGGAAATGTCACGCTTTGAGTACCGGAGTCCTGTTAGCCCGCTACAGCCCGGTTTACCGGAGTCCTGCTAGCCCAGTGCTACAGCCCGGACCCACTTGCTGATGACCGACACGTTCGAAGCTGGGTCATGAATGCCTGTCCCTGTAAGTCTGTGCCACTTTGGGTTTACGACTAGTCATGTCAGCCCGGGCTCTTTATCATATGGATGCTAGCGACACTATCATATACGTGAGCCAAAAGGCGCAACCGGTCCCGGGTAAAGGTAAGGCGACACCCGTGAGGATACCGTACGTGAGGCCGCAAAGTGATATGAGGTGTTACCGGCTAGATCGATGTGACATCGAGTCGGGGTCCTGACAGCGTTGGCATCAGAGCCGGACTGCCTGTAGGTTCTCCAAGCCAAACTGGTCGATGTTGAGTCTAGAAATTCTTTAGTTATATGTAGGGGAATTGTTTGTGGGTTGGAACGTAAGGCTCTTTTTACTCCTTTATCTTATGACATTCTGATCTGAGTCAGTCCATTCTTCCACCGGGGGATAAGGAATTAGGATCTGTTCTCTCTATCAGGATCACGTGTTACTAATCAGTAGTACCTTATAAGTTTGATGGATACAAGCCTAGTTCAGTTCTACTACCACATTGTGTTGTTAGAACGGATTCAGAACTTTGATATGATGATGTTGAGTGTGTATGTAATCCTTTGTCAAATGTCTCAAAATCCTTCTTGAGCATTTACAGCTGTTATGCTGCCGAAATTTTGCTAGAAATTCTAATGCCCTTGCATTATGATTGTGCTTTCAGATGGCCACTCGCGACCTCAATCAAGTGGTTCGCCTGACTCGATGCCTAGATGTACCCGGCCATACTGCCAAGTTGGTCAGGGTAATGACTGAGGCTGGATACCGCTGGTATCCTGAGTACACGGTCGAAGAGCAATTCCGAGACTTTAATCAAAGCCAGTATCTCTGCACTGTCAGGATATTTCCATCTTATCCTGGATCCACCGAGCCTCTTCACTGCTCTTATGGTCTCGGGGTTACTATTGAGATGGCTGTGCAGGACGCCGCCTACTCTATGATGACCATTATGCGAGTTAGATCTGG
>NW_021212900.1:0-2880 GCF_002162155.2 Triticum dicoccoides | reverse complement strand
GATTTGTCACTCCGTGTAACGGAGAGGTATCTCTGGGCCCACTCAGTAGGACATTATCATAATGTGCACAATGTGACCAAGGAGTTGATCACGGGATGATGTGTTACGGAACGAGTAAAGAGACTTGCCGGTAACGAGATTGAACAAGGTATCGGGATACCGACGATCGAATCTCGGGCAAGTATCGTACCGATAGACAAAGGGAATTGTATACGGGATTGATTGAATCCTTGACATCGTGGTTCATCCGATGAGATCATCGTGGAGCATGTGGGAGCCAACATGGGTATCCAGATCCCGCTGTTGGTTATTGACCGGAGAGTTGTCTCGGCCATGTCTGCATGACTCCCGAACCCGTAGGGTCTACACACTTAAGGTCCGATGACGGTAGGGTTATAGGGAAAGTATGTACGCGGTTACCGAATGTTGTTCGGAGTCCCGGATGAGATCCCGGACATCACGAGGAGTTCCGGAATGGTCCGGAGGTAAAGGTTGATATATAGGAAGTATGGTTTTGGCCACATTTCTTACCTACGCAAAATCACAACGTGATATGCCAATTTCTATTTACCCTTCATAAGGACCCTTTTCATCGAATCCGATCCGACTAAAGTGGGAGAGACAGACACCCGCTAGCCACCTTATGCAACTAGTGCATGTCAGTCGATGGAACCAGTCTCACGTAAGAGTACGTGTAAGGCCAGTCCGGGCCGCTTCATCCCACAATGCCACCGAATCAAGATTGGACTAGTAACGGTAAGCATATTGAACAAAATCAACGCCCACAACTACTTTGTGTTCTACTCGTGCATAGAAACTACGCATAAACCTAGCTCATGATGCCACTGTTGGGGAACGTAGCAGAAATTCAAAATTTTCTACGTATCACCAAGATCAATCTATGGAGTCATCTAGCAACGAGGGAGGAGTGGATCTACATACCCTTGTAGATCGCGCGCGGAAGCGTTCAAGAGAACGGGGTTGATGGAGTCGTACTCGTCGTGATCCAAATCACCGACGATCCTAGCGCCGAACGGACGGCACCTCCGCGTTCAACACACGTACGGAGCAGCGACGTCTCCTCCTTGTTGATCCAGCAAGGGGAAAGGAGAGGTTGATGGAGATCCAGCAGCACGACGGCGTGGTGGAAGTAGCGGGATTCCAACAGGGCTTCGCCAAGCGCTGCGGGAGGAGGGAGATGTGTCATGGGAGGGAGAGGGAGGCGCCAGGGCTTAGGTGTTGCTGCCCTCCCTTCCCCCACTATATATAGGGCCAAGGGAGAGGGGGGGCGCAGCCTTGGCCCTTCCTCCAAGGAAGGGTGCGGCCAAGGGAGGAGTCCATCCTCCCCAAGGCACCTAGGAGGTGCCTTCCCCCTTTAGGACTCTTCCTTTCCCTCATCTCTTGGCGCATGGGCCTCTTGGGGCTGGTGCCCTTGGCCCATATAGGCCAAGGCGCACACCCCTACAGCCCATGTGGCCCCCCGGGGCAGGTGGACCCCCTTGGTGGACCCCCGGGACCCTCCCGGTGGTCCCCGTACGTTATCGATAAAACCCGAAACTTTTCCGGTGACCAAAATAGGACTTACCATATATAAATCTTTACCTCCGGACCATTCCGTAACTCCTCGTGACGTCCGGGATCTCATCCGGGACTCCGAACAACTTTTGGGTTACTGCATACTAATATCTCTATAACCCTAGCGTCACCGAACCTTAAGTGTGTAGACCCTACGGGTTCGGGAGACATGCAGACATGACCGAGATGACTCTCCGGTCAATATCCAACAGCGGGATCTGGATACCCATGTTGGCTCCCACATGTTTCACGATGATCTCATCGGATGAACCACGATGTCAAGGACTTAATCAATCCCGTATACAATTCCCTTTGTCTAGCGGTACGATACTTGCCCGAGATTCGATCGTCAGTATCCCGATACCTTGTTCAATGTCGTTACCGGCAGGTCTCTTTACTCGTTTCGTAACACATCATCCCGCGATCAACTCCTTGATCAGATTGTGCACATTATGATAATGTCCTACCGAGTGGGCCCAGAGATACCTCTCCGTTTACACAGAGTGACAAATCCCAGTCTCGATTCGTGCCAACCCAACAGACACTTTCGGAGATACCTGTAGTGTACCTTTATAGCCACCCAGTTACGTTGTGACGTTTGGCACACCCAAAGCACTCCTACGGTATCCGGGAGTCGCACAATCTCATGGTCTAAGGAAATGATACTTGACATTAGAAAAGCTTTAGCATACGAACTACACGATCTTATGCTAGGCTTAGGATTGGGTCTTGTCCATCACATCATTCTCCTAATGATGTGATCCCGTCATCAACGACATCCAATGTCCATGGTCAGGAAACCGTAACCATCTATTGATCAACGAGCTAGTCAACTAGAGGCTTACTAGGGACATGGTGTTGTCTATGTATCCACACATGTATCTGAGTTTCCTATCAATACAATTCTAGCATGGATAATAAACGGTTATCATGAACAAGGAAATATAATAATAACTAATTTATTATTGCCTCGATATATTTCCAACAGTCTCCCACTTGCACTAGAGTCAATAATCCAGTTCACATCGATATGTGATTAACACTCAAGGTCACATCCCCATGTGACTAACACCCAAAGAGTTTACTAGAGTCAATAATCTAGTTCACATTACCATGTGATTAACACTCGATGAGTTCTGGGTTTGATCATGTTATGCTTGTGAGAGATGTTATAGTCAACGGGTCTGAGTCTTTCAGATCCGTATGTACTTCGCAAATCTCTATGTCATCTTGTAGATGCAGCTACTATGCTATATTTGGAGCCATTTCAAATAACTGTTCTACTTGGAGCTATTCTAAATTGTT
>NW_021212899.1:0-3536 GCF_002162155.2 Triticum dicoccoides | reverse complement strand
GCGTCGAGGTCTTGGATGCCGGGGTGGCGGACCTGGTGGTGGTGTCGCGGTGCTCATGGGCAAAGCCCGTGCCTTGGTGCTGCCCAGTGACCATGGTCGTGCGGGCGGCATGGTCGCCGGGGTGTGGTGTTCGGTGGCGGTGAGTATGGGCCGGGGTGAAAACCTATCCTATCTTCAGACGGATCGTCGACGACGTAGCTCGCTCTCTTCCTGAAGGCGTCGTCGCGGCCATCATTGCCCATCGTGTTGCTCTAGGGGAAACTCTGACTCTCGTGTCGGCCGGTGGCGGCGCTTCGGTGTCATATCCTTCCTGAAGGCACCGTCTTGGAGCCCATGGTTCGTCATATGCAGCTTCATCTCTTCGCGGCGGCGTGTTCACGGTCGAGGTCCCGGCTGCTCTTGTAGTGCTTGGGGTGGTGTTGCTGCGCTTAGCGCTTATGTATCTTGCTTTGGGTGTGTGCGTGTGTGGTGGTGGCGTGCGTTTGTACCGGGTTCTTGTTGGTCGATGCTTTGTATATAAAGCGAGGCGAAAGCCTTTTTGGTAAAACGTATTTGCTTCATGTCACTTTGTTAATACGACATTCCAGATACATATAAAACTATGCATGTTTGGTAAGTTAATGACATCAAAACTAACAGAAATAGATGCGCGGTTCCATGACATGTCATTCTGTAGCAGTGATCTTACACAAGATTTAATTATATGATGGTAAAGTGAGATGAATATGTTTATCGAGAACAAGACATCTGGTATGAAAATAATGGATTCACGACAACCACGTGTAGTGAAGAAAAAAAGATTTACATTTGTTTCCAAAGAAACTAATAAGGGAACACTTACAGTTAGAATGAATTAAAAGAATGATGTACACAAGGACAATGAGTTCACAACTCATAACATTAATCTCATTCTTCAATATGGTTTGTTGTTCACCCTCCGACAGTTGTTCCTAATCTCCCCAGCCCTTCCCGTCAATGGACTTATGTTCCCCATTTTGACCATCGAGGCCGCAAAGTTCTTGAAGAAGTCCTTTTGACTACCAGAGAACCTGTGAATGATGGGCGCGGTGGTCGCAGCAGCAACAGGATCGGACAACATTACCTGATCTGAAGGAAGAGGGGCGCGGCCGCGCAAGAGGTTGCCATAGTACTTGTTGTCGAAGATGTTAGGGGTGACTGTGTCAAGGTTCACCAGCGTCTCCTCGTCCTGCCCAGCACTGCAGTTCTGCTGTGTGAATTGGCATTGCGCCCGCCCAAAGGTGTGCGCTCCTTGGAGGGCGACAAGGTCAGTGTCGTCGAGGCCCAAGTTTCTGAACTTTTCCTGGAGCGTCTCCAGAGAGTCGAAGGGGCTTGGGAGATTGTTGGCGCTCTCGATATTGGTGGTCGTGCCATCACGGCGGCCCAACGGCACACTCCAACTAGGCCCTCCGGCCAGCTCGACGGAGATCTCGGAGGCGAGGGCGAGGATGTCGGCACAGGACACGATGCCAGGGCATGCATTCTCTAGCGCATGCTTGATGTTGTCGACCACATCGAACCCTCGTGCTGACCTATCGTTGGCAGGGACCTCCTTCTCGGTCATGATTGCCGGGAGGTCGTTGTCCAGCAAAAGTGAGCCATCACAGCCCTGAACAAAGCAGTCATGGAAGTGGAGGCGGATGAGGCTGGCTGGGATGCGTGCGTCGGCGACGCGGGCATTCTGGATGACGCGCCGGACAATATCACGCGCACTCGGGCACGAGTCGTCGTAAAAGGACGAGCTCAAACCAGCACCGGCACCGGCATGACCATGGACTCCATGGCTCATCGCAAGGACCAGCGCTGCGGTGAGCAAGAGGCTACAGCGAGCAGCCAACGGGAAACAAGAGGAAACGGCCATGGCCATTGGCACTACTGCACGGTCAGAAGGAGAAGGCTAGAATTGATTTGCCACTGATGGATGGGTTGGCAACCTAGCTGCTAGAAGGGAATGAATGAATGTCGCAGAGATGGATGTGAGGGAAACCAGAACGGTATGGAAGCTATATATAGCCTTAGACATTTTGCGGGATGTTGAACTCGGTAGGACTTTGTGGAAGCGCGTATGACATGTTCCCCATGCCGTTGTCAACTTGATTATTAGCGCTGCCGTACGTCGCCTACCGCCTACGCAGCTTTCCTTTGCTGCACGAGGCTGCTCGTATTACTTTATATGAATGATTGGCCGAACAAGTTGGAAGAGGTCGTCCTGATGATCGCCTACGAGAAGAGGTCTTCCTCACGAAATATTGTGTTGTAGCATATGTTGCGTATGGTGGCGACGACAGATTGCGTCAGACAGAGATTTTTTTAGTACAAGGCAGAGTTTAGTTAATCAACATGCATGTGATATTTTCCTCCCAAAAAATAAAACACATGCATGTGATATGGCGTGACTTTGCATCTAGTTGCCAGGAATGGGCTGAGGGACCGGGTTAGCCACGCGCTTCTTTATTTTCTTTCGATAAAGAGAGAGACTTTCTACTTGTTATGCCTAGCCTAAGAAACGTCTTTGGTACGAACGAAGGTCATATTTTATACACGGGAAAAGTCTTTAACAGACAACAGTTTTGGTTTAGAATTCCACTAGCCATGCTGATTGCGGCCACATGTTATGTTAAGTTTTTGAACATGGTAGGAAAAAAGAACTATGTGTTATTTTTGTGACTAATTAATTGGTTGCTATCTAGCTATGTTGCCATCTTTCCATTTGCATTTTTAACTTTGGTTGATGCGTGTAATTACTGTTTGTATGTGTCAATGCCTGTTTACATAGTAAGTAAAATGAACTTGGTTTGGAAACCATGGACTAGCATTTTTCTGATGGGTAGGTATAGTTCTTTACATAAATAGAAGGTTTACTTTTTCAGTGAGTAGTAAGTTGGGATAGAGAACATAGTGCTTGACAAGGTAAAGCTTTATCACAGAAAGCAGTCAGTACATTTGACATAGGAAGGACACATTTTGGTATCACATGATAAAGTTTCCTAAAAAATATCACATGATAAACTTGATTTTGCCGTGGTTTTGCTGATCTATATCATTCTTGTACGACTGTTTGCTGGTTTGGTATACCCGTGATGATGATGAGATAGCAAAGAGCTTGTGCGAACTCTCGAAGGCGGTCTTGTGGTGGTTTAGAACCGGTGAATGTGAATATTGGATCGTTAGTGCGTGGACGCTATACATATGGATACATGTGTGGTGGTATGATATATGAAAACTTATCATATATTTTTTGCTAGCATTTATTTTGCCTTGTGAATTCCTTTGGCTGAGAGTGTTAGCAGTAATCTTGATTAAAGATGCTAGTACTGATTAGTAGTCAATTAGATTAGGAGAATCACAGGTAATAGTCCGGCTAGGATGCATATTGGTAGTACTATTAGGAGTCCTAGTCGTTTGTACTAGGTTAGCTGATAGTACACGCGTGAGTGTCCGAGTTGTATTAGGACATCTAGTACGTATAGGATTAGTTTTGTGTTGGGTCGGTGGCTGTTGTGCATATATATATATAT
>NW_021212898.1:0-1427 GCF_002162155.2 Triticum dicoccoides | reverse complement strand
AAGAGTGGTATATTATTTCATGTATGATGGCTCCATAACTCGCTGAATTTTCCTTGTTCAAGTCCTTCACCACCACTTTGCAATCCGATGCCATATGGATTCGCCACTGGTAGAGATCATGTGAGTGCCAGTGCCTCTCTGATTGTCAATGCTTCGAGAGTTTGTGGTTCAACAATGTACCTGAGAACATGCACCGATGCTCCCAAGAAGGCCCCTCCAGAGTCTCTACAGATCGCCCCAACTGCACCAAACCTGCCATGGCTCGAAACTGCAACAACGTACATACTATCTGATTCAGGGGAGTTCCTATTTGACGCATTTTGCGTCAAATTGCCACGCTTTCGCACAGGCACATCGCTCGTGGTGCATCGATTGGGCCGGCCCATTGCAGTGCGCTGCAGAAACCAAGTGGAAAAAAGATGCTAAAATGGTAGGTCGCGAACTCGCAATAGCTGGGAATCGAACTACGGACTGCCTACTTGTGCTCGCTGGGTACTAGCCACTCCGACGGAAGAGCTTAGTGGACCAATGTACAGCGAAAAACAAGAAGAACTAACAAAAATATAAGAGTTAACACTGTTTGAAAAAAAAACTTTACCATTTTTCGAATTTTAGTTAAATTTTTTAATGTACGATTTTGTTTTGACAAAAGGGAACAATTTATGATATCGCGAACAAATTTTGAATTTCCCAAAACATTTTTTGAAAATGTGAACCTTTTCAGAATTTGTGAACAATTTTCTAACGCACGAACATTTATTGAATTTGAGAACAAATTTTAAAACGGAGAACAATTTTGAAAATCCCGAACAAATTTTAAAGAACAAATTTTTTTGAGTACGTGAACAAAAATTTGAAATCCAGAACATTTTTTAAAAATTTTGAACAAATTTTTTGAAACACGAACATTTTTTTATAAAATATGCAATCTTTTATTTGAAAAATCCTGGCACTTCTTCGAAAGGCAAACAAATTTCAAATATTTTGCACATTTTTTACTTTTCCTTTTCTAAACATTTTTTGCAAAAACACGAACATTTTTTCAATTTTGAGAACTAATATTTGAAACTTCTGAACAATTTTTGGAAACACGAACAAATTTTAAACATTTTAATGAAAAAAGCAGAACAAAAGAAAAAACAAACAGAGAAACAAAAAAAGAAAAAAAAGATAACAGGAAAAAACAAAGAAAAGGAAACTACATTATTTGAATTGGTTAACAATTTTCCAAAAATGCGAGTTTTTTGAAAACTAGAACAATCTTTGAAAAATTGGAACACATTTTGAAATTCCTGAACATTTTTGTATTTTGTGAACAAATTTTTCGAAATGGGAACATTTTTTGAAATTCAGGAATAATTTTTGGATATGTGAACAAATTCTAGAAACGGGAACATTTTTTGAAATTTGGTCACATGTTTCGGAAT
>NW_021212897.1:0-1383 GCF_002162155.2 Triticum dicoccoides | reverse complement strand
CATAATCATAGTATGCGGCAATTGCTAACATGATTCGGACGGACTTTAGCTTCGCTACGGGAGAGAATGTCTCGTCGTAGTCAATCCCTTGAACCTGTCGATAACCCTTAGCGACAAGTCGAGCTTTATAGATGGTAACATTACCATCCGCGTCCGTCTTCTTCTTAAAGATCCATTTGTTTTCTATCGCTCGCCGATCATCGGGCAAGTCTGTCAAAGTCCATACTTTGTTTTCATACATGGATTCTATCTCGGATTTCATGGCTTCAAGCCATTTGTTGGAATCCGGGCCCGCCATTGCTTCTTCATAGTTCGAAGGTTCATTGTTGTCTAACAACATGATTTCCAGGACAGGGTTGCCGTACCACTCTGGTGCGGAACGTGTCCTTGTGGACCTACGAAGTTCAGCAGTAACTTGATCCGAAGTACCTTGATCATTATCATTGTTTTCCTCTTCAGTTGGTGTGGGCATCACAGGAATGGTTTCCTGTGCTGCGTCACTATCCCGCTCAAGAGGTAGTACTTCATCGAGTTCTACTTTCCTCCCACTTACTTCTTTCGAGAGAAACTCTTTTTCCAGAAAGCATCCGTTCTTGGCAACAAAGATCTTGCCTTCGGATCTTAAGTAGAAGGTATACCCTACAGTTTCCTTAGGGTATCCTATGAATACGCATTTTTCCGACTTGGGTTCGAGCTTTTCAGGTTGAAGTTTCTTGACATAAGCTTCGCATCCCCAAACTTTTAGAAACGACAGCTTAGGTTTCTTTTCAAACCATAATTCATACGGTGTCGTCTCAACGGATTTAGACGGTGCCCTATTTAAAGTGAATGTAGCTGTCTCTAGAGCGTATCCCCAAAATGATAGCGGTAAATCGGTAAGAGACATCATAGACCGCACCATATCCAATAGAGTGCGATTACGACATTCGGACACACCGTTTCGCTGAGGTGTTCCAGGCGGCGTGAGCTGTGAAACGATTCCACATTTCTTTAAGTGTGTACCAAATTCGTGACTTAAGTATTCTCCTCCACGATCTGATCGTAAGAATTTTATCTTTCGGTCACGTTGATTCTCCACCTCATTCTGAAATTCCTTGAACTTTTCAAAGGTCTCGGACTTGTGTTTCATTAAGTAGACATACCCATATCTACTCAAGTCATCTGTGAGAGTGAGAACATAACGATATCCTCCGCGAGCCTCAACGCTCATTGGACCGCACACATCGGTATGTATGATTTCCAACAAGTTGGTTGCTCGCTCCATTGTTCCGGAGAACGGAGTCTTGGTCATTTTGCCCAAGAGGCATGGTTCGCACGTGTCAAACGATTCATAATCAAGAGACTCTAAAAGTCCATCGGCATGGAGCTTCTTCATGCGCTTGA
>NW_021212896.1:0-1580 GCF_002162155.2 Triticum dicoccoides | reverse complement strand
CCATGTACATGCATTAAAATTAATAAATATTGGATGCAAGCATGAGTAGGATATAATCCACCATGAACATAAATATCGTGAAGGCTATGTTGATTTGTTTCAACTACATGCGTGAACATGTGCCAAGTCAAGTCACTTAAATCATTCAAAGGAGGATACCACCCCATCATACCACATCATAACCATCTTAATAGCATGTTGGCACACAAGGTAAATCATTATAACTCATAGCTAATCAAGCATGGCACAAGCAACTCTGATCTCTAATTGTCATTGCAAACATGTTTATTCATAATAAGCTGAATCAAGAACGCGAGACTCATCATATTTACAAAAACAAAAGAGGTCGAGTTCATACCAGCTTTTCTCATCTCAGTCAGTCCATCATATATCATCATAATTGCCTTTCACTTGCATGACCGAACGGTGTGAATAATAATAAGAGTGCACGTGCATTGGACTAAGCTGGAATCTGCGAGCATTCAATAAACAGGAGAAGACAAGGCAATATGGGCTCTTGGGTTAATTCAACAATAATGCATAAAAGAGCCACTTTAACAATTTAATTATGGTCTTCTCCTACTGACCCCCAAAGAAAAGAAAAGAAATAAAACTATTTACACGGGAAAGCTCCCAACAAGCAAAAGAAGAACGGGAAATATTTTTGGGATTTCTTTTTAATTATTACTACTACAGCAGAAAAATAAACTACTACTAATTTTTTTTGTTTTTTCTTAAGGTTTATTAGACACATAAGAAGAAGGCAAGAAAAAGGAAATAAACTAGCATGGATATTATAGTGAAAAAGTATGAGCACCGACATCTAGGAATGAGTGTGTGAACATAAATGTAATGTCGGTGTGAAATACGTACACCCCCCAAGCTTAGGCTTTTGGCCTAAGTTGGTCTATGGCCACGGCTGGCCTGGCGGATATCCATAATAATAGTTGTTGGGGTCGTACTGTGACGAGGTGGAATAGTTGGGATCATACTGATGTGCAGCGGTTATCGCCTGCTGAGCTGCAGCGTGGAGTCGAGCTGCCTCTGCTCTCCTCTCGTACTCTTCTGCCTCCTCTCTGGTAATAACATATCTTCCTTTTGCCTGTGAATCAAAGAAGGTAGGAGCAGGGAGAGTAATACGAAAAACACATCGTTTATAAAAAATTAAGCGGTATAAGAGAGGTGATTCAGACCTCTCGACAAGCTGGTGCGAGGCCATAGAGTCATAATCTAAATATGCAGGGGGCAACTCTGTATCACCCTCACGAATGTCTATTTCAAGAAAATAAGCTAAGCGGGTTGCAATAATTCCTCCAAAGAAATCTCCATTATGTCTATTATGATGCAGCCTATGAGCTATAATGGCTCCCATATGATAAGATTGGTCTCCTAACACAGCACTCCTAAGAATGCTAAGATCAGGGACACACATGTGACATGCTTCATCCTTAGCATTTATGCATCTACCGATGAAGAGAGCAAAATAATGTATAGCAGGAAAGTGAATGCTCCCTATGGTAGCCTGCGTTATATCTCTAGATTCTCCCACAGTTATACTACCAAGAAAGTTTCTAAATTCA
>NW_021212895.1:0-626 GCF_002162155.2 Triticum dicoccoides | reverse complement strand
GCCCGGATATTTAAGCTACAGTGAACCTCTGCTAATGATGCCACGTCACCTCGATTACGGTTCCTAATCTCGTGTTAGTTCGAAACTGATTCAAATTCAAAATCAACCAAAGAATAAAAGTTTTTAAATATTAAAACTAAAATGTTCGGAGTGAACCAAATATTGCATAGGTTATTATTGGTGGAGTAACCACATCCTTATAAAATATTTAAATACGCTAAAGTGATTAAAACAACATCAAAACAATTAGTTATACTCCTAATATATTTTACCAAATGCTAAACTATTTTTATGCTGAGGTAAAACTTCTTAGAACAGTGAATTAATTTGACACACTATTTTTGGAGCTATTTTCATATTTTACTAAACCAAAAATATAGTGCAGCAGAAAAAAAAACAAAAACAAAAACAAAAGGGAAACACACCCCCCACTGGGCCAGACGGCCCAGCCGGCCAGGCCACCAACCGGCCCAACTGGGCAAAGGCCCAGCCGCCCCCCCATTCCCCATATCCCCCACGACCCAAACCCTAACCCCACCCCGTCACCCACTCGCCCCCTCCCCCCCAGTCGCTCTCCCCCCTCCTCCCCGATCCAGATCGGATCGAGGGGAACGGCCCCCCCGACG
>NW_021212894.1:0-1094 GCF_002162155.2 Triticum dicoccoides | reverse complement strand
GAGCCATGGGTACTGGCTTCCCAAGTGGACCAATGCTTCTTCATTACCGACCCGCCAAAGCCCAGTCGTGTTGTCGTGAGGAGAGGCAAAAGGAAGATCATCGGAATGGATGGAGTAGCCAATGAGCAAGACTTCGACAAGTACGGCGACCCGAGGATCGAACATGACGACGATGATGAAGTAGCAGCATACACCACAAGAAGAAGCAGGACCACCCTACCTAAAGGACGTCCGTTCCACAGAAGAACTCCATTTGCGAAAAAGAAGGGCAAGAAGATTGTGAACAGATAGCTAGCTAAGATCGATTGTATTTAAATCGTAGCCTTCATTTCTCGATTGTATTTCATGGGTACTTTTTGAACTATCATGAATATTTTTAAATTTCATGGACACTCGATCTCGATCCCCCTCCATCTCGATCGCTATCCCACCTCGCCAGATCCGGCCCCCCTCGCCGCCGAGCACCCCTCCAGTCCACCGGCCGCCGCCGCCGACCCCCCGCACCCTCGATTCCCCTACTCAACCGCCGCCGCCGACCCCTCGCACCCCGCGCACCGTCTTATAAAAAAATTAGTATCAAACAGCTTTTTAAATGCTACTGTCTTATAAAAAAATATTACTGTTATTATTTAAACAAGTTTGAACATATTTAAACATAAATAAGTATCAAACAGCTTTTTAAATGCTAAAAAAAATTTGTGGAGCCTGGGAGTTGAACCCAGGACCTCCTGGTGTGAGAACTGGCTGCTGACCAGTCGAGCTAGTAGAGTGGGCTTGACATAGATAGGTTCTGGTACTACATAACCTTTTGGCTCGAGTTGAAATAAAAAAAATACTAATGGCGCACCACGGTGAGGTGCGCCATTAGTATGGACATGCTAATGGCGCACCACGGTGAGGTGCGCCATTAGTATTGTGGCCCCCCTTCGCCCGATCCCCCCTTCACCCGATCCCCCTTCGCCCGATCCCCCTCGCCAGTTCTCTCCCTCTCGATCCACCGCCGCCGCCGCCGCTGCCCTCGCCCTCGCCCTCGCCCTCGCCCTCTCCCTCCCTTGCCCTCTCCTCGCCGCCCGGACGCCGCGCCGACGCCGCCT
>NW_021212893.1:0-953 GCF_002162155.2 Triticum dicoccoides | reverse complement strand
TAGGTGCTGCGTCACCTTATTATTGGGCCAGGCCCATGTAATTTCGAAATACATAAGTATAGGCTATTTTTAGAGTCCGTATGTGTGGGGAAACAAGAGATAGGGTTGATTTCGGACCCCTCCACCAAGGGCCACGAAATTCCCCCCCTCTTCCTCCATATATACAGCCCTTAGGGCATCGTTTAGACTTTGGGATTTGTTTAGTTAAAAGTTAGCCATTGCAACTTCGTGTACTTCGTTTGTGTCCAACGACCAGACCAAGACCGCTTCCGGATCCCCACCATTATCAATACCTCATATATATTTGCAATATTCAGATTGCTTTATCATATTCTTGCTCGTTCTTCGATTGCTTGCAGGAATAGACCTTCGTGGTCAGGCTGACCGTGCTTCCGGCATCGTCAGTAACCTCAGGAGATTGGTTTAGCGATTGCCAAGGCGCAACGTCGTGCACGTCTGTAGTCGGATTGTCAAAGTCGACTTCCACCAAATCGATAGTTATCATCTCATCGAAAGATCGGGACACCCCGCCTCTATCAAGTGGTATCAGATTTCCAGGTTGCTCGGTGAGATTTTACAGTTTTTCGTAGTTTAGATCGAGTCTGTTCTTCATACCTACAGTCCACGAAAAAGCCACAAAAAAAATTAGGGTTAGTTCATCATATCCGAACCAATCTGAGCCTTTGCATAATCTTTTTAGGGTTTTGCTTTGTTGAATTTGCGGTTGCATCGTCGTGTCTAGTTGCTGGTCTTAGAGTCTAGTCTTTTAGAGTTTCGAGTTCTGGTCATAAGTTGTCACGCCGCCGCCGCACCATCATCATCACCCCTGCCATCTACCACCACCGCTTATCCGCCACCGCTTCGAATCCGTATCCATATACCACCACAGCTGTCATATACCACCACCGCTGCCATCTACCACCATATATCCACCACCAATCCGAGTTCTTGTC
>NW_021212892.1:0-1073 GCF_002162155.2 Triticum dicoccoides | reverse complement strand
TGAATCTTCTAGTAAGGGAGATGCGGATATCAAATCCATGAGTGTTCATCCCAATTGTCTCTCTATCGTTGAGAAACCTTTTGCTACAAACGAAGTTCTTGAATTTTTACCTAAAGGTTTTATCATTACTAAAAAGGGAGAAACCCCTAAAGATTATAATTGCTCTACTTTTGAACCAAGTGCCAAAGATGGCACTACTTAGATCTATCTTCGCTTTTATGCCTAGCTAGGGGCGTTAAACGATAGCGCTAGTTGGGAGGCAACCCAATTTTCTTTGTGTTTTTTGTTTTTGTTCCTGTTTAGTAATAAATTTTGTTTCTACTTTCTGTTTAGATGTGTTTTCATGTTTTATTTAGTGTTTGTGCCAAGTAGAACCTATAGGATAACCAATGATATGAGTTGATTTGATTCTGCTGAAAAACAGAAACTTTGCGCTCACGAGAAAAAAATCAGTAAATCACAGGAACGAGCTTTTGCGTTGACTCTTTTTGTTTATGTTCAATAAACAAATTGTTTAGGACTTCCTATTTTGGTAGGATTTTTAGAGTTCCAAAAGTTTGCGTTAGTTACAGATTGCTACAGACTGTTCTGTTTTTGACAGATTCTGTTTTTCGTGTGTTGTTTGCTTATTTTGATGCATCTATGGCTAGTATGTAAGGGTATGAACCATAGAGAACTTGGAATGCAGTATGTTTAACACCAAAATAAATAAATAATGAGTTCATTACCGTACCTTATGTGGTGGTTTTCTTTTCTTTCACTAACGGAGCTTATAAGATTTGCTGTTGAGTTTTGTGTTGTGAAGTTTTCAAGTTTTGGGTAAAGCTTTTATGGACTATGGAATAAGGAGTGGCAAGAGCCTAAGCTTGGGGATGTCCAAGGCACCCCAAGATATTCAAGAATAACCAAAAGCCTAAGCTTGGGGATGCCCCGGGAATGCATCCCCTCTTTCGTCTTCGTTCATTGGTAACTTTACTTGGAGCTATATTTTTATTCGCCACATGATATGTGTTTTGCTTGGAGCGTCGTGTATTATATTAGTCTTTGCTTTTTAGTTTACCACAATCATCCTT
>NW_021212891.1:0-1162 GCF_002162155.2 Triticum dicoccoides | reverse complement strand
GGCGATATCGGTATTGTACCGGGACCACCGGGAGGGTCCCGGGGGTCCACCAAGTGGGGCCACCTGCCCCAGAAGGCTGCGTGGGCCATGTGTGGGAGGGGACCAGCCCCTAGGTGGGCTGGTGCGCCCCCCACAAGGTGCCAAGGCGCAAGGGAGAGTGGGAGGGGGCAAACCCTAGTCCAGATGGGCCTTAAGGCCCACCTAGTGGGCGCCTCCCCTCTCTCCCCCTCCTGGCCGCCGCCCCCTTTGCCATCTAGGGCTGGCCGCACCCCTTGGGGGTGGGAAACCCTAAAGGGGGCGCAGCCCTCCCTTTCCCCTATATATATGAGGCCTAGGGGCTGCCCATAACATGCGATTTGATCTCTAGTTAGTGCAGCCCTGCCTCTCCCTCCTCCTCTTCTCCCATGGTGCTTGGCGAAGCCCTGCGGGATTGCCACGCTCCTCCACCACCACCACGCCGTTGTGCTGCTGTTGGATGGAGTATTCCTCAACCTCTCCCTCTCTCCTTGCTGGATCAAGGTGTGGGAGACGTCACCGGGCTGTACGTGTGTTGAACGCGGAGGTGCCGTCCGTTCGGCACTTGATCATCGGTGATCTGAATCACGACGAGTACGACTCCATCAACCCCGTTCACTTGAACGCTTCCGCTTAGCGATCTACAAGGGTATGTAGATGCACTCCCCTTTCTACTCGTTGCTGGTCTCTCCATAGATAGATCTTGGTGACGCGTAGGAAAATTTTGAATTTCTGCTACGTTCCCCAACAGTGGCATCATGAGCTAGGTCTATTGCGTAGATTCTTTGCACGAGTAGAACACAAAGTAGTTGTGGGCGTTGATGTTGTTCAATATGCTTACCGTTACTAGTCCAATCTTGTTTCGACGGTATTGTGGGATGAAGCGGCCCGGACCGACCTTACACGTACTCTTACGTGAGACAGGTTCCACCGATTGACATGCACCTGGTGCATAAGGTGGCTAGCGGGTGCCAGTCTCTCCCACTTTAGTCGGAACGGATTCGATGAAAAGGGTCCTTATGAAGGGTAAATAGCAATTGGCATATCACGTTGTGGTCTTGCGTAGGTAAGAAACGTTCTTGCTAGAAACCCATAGCAGCCACGTAAAACATGCAACAACAATTAGAGGACGTCTAACTTGTTTTTG
>NW_021212890.1:0-900 GCF_002162155.2 Triticum dicoccoides | reverse complement strand
GAAGTTTCTAGCATGAAAAATCTTATGATCCCTTTGAGCCTGGGTGGCGGTCCAAAATAAAAACAGGCAAGTCCTGATAGACATCAGGTGCCTCAATCCACCCAGATGTGTGTTTAAGTTGCCACCTTAGATAAACCATTAAAATTATCAATCTCACATCTGTCATGGATATCACTCACCCAATCCACGTCTACTAGCATAGCATAGCATAATAAGCAAACGTAGAAGTAACTCCCAAGGTTTCATAAGTAACAGGTAATAGGTACTACCTCTTCTACTTCCCATCCCACAATTTAATTAGATCCTAACAATGCAAGTGTTTGAGGGTTTGATCTAATGCAATAAAACATGGGTTGTAGGAAAGATATGATCAAGTGTTACTTGCCTGCAATGTTGATGAAGATGATTCGCACTCAAAACTCTTGATAGATCTAATCGTCACACTCCGGTTGATCTATCGTAAGCAAACAATAGTAACCACACAATAAGTACTCATCTAATGCACAGGGAAAAATCGAACAAGAGAACGAACCAGAAAGTTCAACTTAAGAACTCCGGTTGCAAAGAAAGAACGAGCCGAACAAACGACGAAAAACAAACGGCGGAAGAAAACAACTCGGTTCTAGCAAGTTGAATCTAGGTCAAAATTTTACTGTAGCAAAAGCTTGTTCAAGTTGATTAGACGAAACGGCGGTTTCGAGATGAAACTCCAGGCGCTTGAATCACCTGATTCCGATAAACGAGCAAGAAGATACACTAGAACGAAGATCGGATCTGAGATCGCGATCGCGGAATAAATCCGACGAGAAGAAAAAGAAGAACGGTTATACGAACAGACGTCGTTAACCGGGAAATAATCGGTGATCACGTTCGTTGAGACGAACGGTCCGAAAGAAGAAC
>NW_021212889.1:0-702 GCF_002162155.2 Triticum dicoccoides | reverse complement strand
TTTAAAACTAATGGCACTAACAGAAAGTTTATAATTTTTCTAAAACTAAAAGCAAAAAGAATTAAAAAATAAAGAAAAAAACAACAAAAACTAAATAATGCAGAAAACAGAACAAAAAACAGAAAAAAATAAAAATAGCAACAATAAGTATTTTGTTGTAAGTAGAAACAAAATAAAATAAATAAAGCAACAAAGAAAACAAAAAAAAGAGTTTTTAGATTTGAAAACTAATGGCACTAACAGAAAGTTTATAATTTTTCTAAAACTAAAAGCAAAAAGAATTAAAAAATAAAGCAAAAGACCAAAAGAAAAATAAACCAAAACCAAAATAAACTAATAAAGCAAAAAATAAAACAAAAAAACAAAAAAAAATGCCACCTACTGGGCCCCCACGTCCTGAATACGACTAGAAACCCTATGGGCCAGGATTCAGGCCCGTGGAAGGCCCAGTAGGCCCACAGGCACAGATGGCAGAGTTAGGCCCGAAAGCCTGCTTTAGAGAGGAGCTCGAGAGGGGAGCCGCACCGCACCTTATAAACTGGTGCGGCTCCCTCTCAACTAGCGAGGTGGGACTAAACATTTGGCGCGGGGCAGCACAAGGCCTTTGGTCCCGGTTGGTGGCACCAACCGGGACTAAAGGGGGCCTTTGGTCCCAGTTGGTGGCACCAACCGGGACTAATGCCCCCCTTTAGTCCCGGTTGG
>NW_021212888.1:0-3995 GCF_002162155.2 Triticum dicoccoides | reverse complement strand
ATTAATATCCATAGTTCACATCGTCATGTGTCCAACACCCAAAGGGTTTACTAGAGTCAATAATCTAGTTCACATTGCCATGTGATTAACACCCAAAGAGTACTAAGGTGTGATCATGTTTTGTTTGTGAGAGAAGTTTTAGTCAATGGGTCTGCCAAATTCAGATCCGTATGTATTTTGCAAATTTCTATGTCAACAATGCTCCGCACAGAGCTACTCTAGATAAGTTCTCCCACTTTCAATATGTATCCAGATTGAGACTTAGAGTCATCTGGATCAGTGTCAAAACTTGCATCGACGTAACCCTTTACGACGAACCTTTTGGCACCTCCATAATCGAAAAACATATCCTTATTCCACTAAGGATAATTTTGACCGTTGTGCAGTGATCTACTCCTAGATCACTATTGTACTCCCTTGCCAAACTCAATGTAGGGTATACAATAGATCTGGTACACAACATAGCATACTTTATAGAACCTATGACTAAGGCATAGGGAATGACTTTTCATTCTCTTTCTATTTTCTGCCGTGGTCAGGTTTTGAGTCTTCACTCAACTTCACACCTTAAAACACAGACAAGAACTCCTTCTTTGACTGTTCCATTTTGAACTACTTCAAAATCTTTGTCAAGGTATGTACTCATTGAAAAATCTTATCATGCATCTTGATCTATCTCTACAGATCTTGATGCTCAATATGCAAGCAGCTTCATCGAGGTCTTTGTTTGAAAAACTCCTTTCAAACACTCCTTTTATGCTTTTCAGAAAATTCTACATCATTTCTGATCAACAATATGTCATTCACATATACTTATCAGAAAGGCTGTAGTGCTCCCACTCACTTTCTTGTAAATACAGGCTTCACTGCAAGTCTGTATAAAACTATATGCTTTGATCAACTCATCAAAGCGTATATTCCAACTCCGAGATGCTTGCACCAGTCCATAGATGGATCGCTGGAGCTTGCTCATTTTATTAGCACCTTTAGGATTGACAAAACCTTCTGGTTGCATCATATACAACTCTTCTTTAATAAATCCATTAAGGATTGCAGTTTTGTTATCCATTTGCTAGGTTTCATAAAATGCGGCAATTGCTAACATGATTCGGACAGACTTTAAGCATTGATACGAGTGAGAAAATCTCATCGTAGTCAACACCTTGAACTTTGTCAAAAAACCTTTTTCGACAAGTCTATCTTTGTAGATAGTAACACTACTATCAGCGTCTGTCTTCCTCTTGAAGATCCATTTATTTTCTATGGCTTGCCGATCATCGGGCAAGTCAACCAAAGTCCACACTTTGTTCTCATGCATGGATCCCATCTCAGATTTCATGGCCTCAAGCCATTTCGCGGAATCTGGGCTCATCATCGCTTCCTCATAGTTCGTAGGTTCGTCATGGTCAAGTAACATGACCTCCAGAACAGGATTACCGTACCACTCTGGTGTGGACCTTACTCTGCTTGACCTACGTGGTTTGGTAGTAACTTGATCTGAAGTTACATGATCATCATAATTAGCTTCCTCACTAATTGGTGTAGGAGTCATAGGAACAGATTTCTGTGATGAACTACTTTCCAATAAGGGAGCATGTACAGTTACCTCATCAAGTTCTACTTTCCTCCCACTCACTTCTTTCGAGATAAACTCCTTCTCTAGAAAGGATCCATTCTTAGCAACGAATGTCTTGCATTCGGATCTTTGATAGAAGGTGTACCCAACTGTCTCCTTTGGGTATCCTATGAAGACACATTTCTCTGATTTGGGTTTGAGTTTATCAGTATGAATTTTTTTTCACATAAGCATCGCAACCCCAAACTTTAAGAAACGACAGCTTAGGTTTCTAGCCAAACCATAGTTCATACGGTGTCATCTCAATGGATTAGACGGTGCCCTACTTAACGTGAATGTAGCTGTCTCTAATGCATAACCCCAAAATGATAGTGGCAAATCGGTAAGAGACATCATAGATTGCACTATATTCAATAAAGTACGGTTATGACGTTCGGACACATCATTACACTGTGGTGTTCCAGGTGGCGTGAGTAGTGAAACTATTTCACATTGTTTTAACTAAAGGCCAAACTCGTAACTCAAATATTTTACCTCTGCGATCATATCGTAGAAACTTTTATTTTCTTGTTACGATGATTCTCCACTTCACTCTGAAATTCTTTGAACTTTTAAAATGTTTCGTACTTATGTTTCATCAAGTAGATATACCCAATCTGCTCAAATCATCTGTGAAGGTCAGAAAATAACGATACTTGCCGCGAGCCTTAACACTCATTGGACCGCATACATCAGTATGTATTATTTCCAATAAGTCAGTTGCTCGCTCCATTGTTCCGGAGAATGGAGTCTTAGACATCTTGCCCATGAGGCATGGTTCGCAAGCACCAAGTGAGATTCATAATCAAGTGATTCCAAAAGTCCATCAGCATGGAGTTTCTTCATGTGCTTTACACCAATATGACCTACACGGCAGTGCCACAAATAAGTTGCACTATCATTATTAACTTTGCATATTTTAGTTTCAATGTTATGAAATATGTGTAACACTACAATCGAGATTCAATAAACCATTCACATTGGGTGTATGACCATTGAAGGTTTTATTCATGTAAACAAAACAATAATTATTCTCTGACTTAAATGAATAACCATATTGCAATAAACATGATCAAATCATATTCATGCTTAACGCAAACATAAAATAACATTTATTTAGGTTCAACACTAATCCCGAAAGTTATATGGAGTGTGCGATGATGATCATATCAATCTTGGAACCACTTCCAACACACATCGTCAATTCACCCTTAACTAGTTTCTGTTCATTTCCGCAACTCCCGTTTTGAGTTACTACTCTTTAGCAACTGAACCAGTATCAAGTACCGAGGGGTTGCTATAAACACTAGTAAAGTACACATCAATAACATGTATATCAAATATACTTTTGTTCACTTTGCCGTCCTTCTTATCCGCCAATTATTTGGGGTAGTTCCGCTTCCAGTGATTAATTCCTTGCAGTAGAAGTACTCAGCTTTAGACTTAAGTCTAGCTTTGGGTTTCTTCACAGGAGTGACAACTTGGTTGTCATTCTTCTCGAAGTTCCCTTTCTATCCCTTTGCCCTTTTCTTGAAACTAGTGGTCTTGTTAACCATCAACACTTGATGCTCTTTCTTGATTTCTACCTTCGCCGATTAGCATCGCGAAGAGCTCGGGAATTACTTTCGTCATTGCTTGCATATTATAGTTCATCACGAAGTTCTAGTAACTTGGTGATAGTGACTAGAGAACTTTGCCAATTACTATCTTATGTGGAAGATTAACTCCCACTTGATTCAAGCAATTGTAGTACCTAGACAATCTGAGCACATGCTCACTGGTTGAGCTATTCTCCTCCATCTTGTTTCCCGACCGCAGTCTGCACGATTCACATATAATTTCCCGACCGCAGTCTGCACGATTAAAATGCTCCAATATACTCCCTCTGTTTTTATTTACTCTGCATATCAGAGTTGACTAAAGTCAAACTTCGTAATGTTTGACCAAGTTTGTAGAAAATAATATAGGCATTTATCATAATAAATCTATACGATGTGAAAGTACATTGAATAATAAATCTAATATTGTTGATTTGTTATTGTATATATTAATATTTTTGTTTATAAACTTGGTCAAAGTTTGTAAAACTTGACTTTGACCAAACCTAATATGCGAACTAAATAAAAAAGGAGGGAGTACCTTTTTTTTTCAGGCCCTGCTCCCGCGGCATGCATGTGTGTTGCTTTTGGCCCATGTACGTGGAACGTTTTTCATTTAGCTTTTGTTTTCTTGTGTATTTCTGGGTTGTGTCGGTTGTGTTTGTGGGCCGCTGGTTGTTTCACCGAATTCATAGTTAGGGTTACCTTTTGTAAAGGTTACTCCTCATCTTCTCAGGCGTTGATAAGTTGCATACTGCATGTGCACCATTTGTAGTAACATA
>NW_021212887.1:0-3192 GCF_002162155.2 Triticum dicoccoides | reverse complement strand
GGTGTAATTTTTATCAATATGATACTTATATATTACACTTTTATCAGAAAAATATTGATTGGAGGTTCACTTGGTGTTGTGGTGGTGATGCCATGTACTCCTCCAATTGAACTATTATCATGGCAAAACGCAATTGGACAGGTTCTACGAGATGTAACTTTTGTGACCAGCATGAATCAATCAAACACCTCTTTCTCGATTGCCCTCTGGTAAAAATTATGAGGCGGACGGTTCACATAGCATTTAACATTACTCCTCTGAATTCCATCAACATGTAATTTGGGACGTGGCTTGATGGGATATATTTTGACAAGGCGAGACACATTCGTGTAGGAGTATGTGCTTTATTATGGGAAATTTGGAATTGCAGAGATGATTTGGTCTTTAACAGAACAACAAATATTCATTTTTTGCAGGTTATCTTCCGAGCCACTGCGTTGATCTGTATGTGGTCGCTACTCACTCTGATGGAGGCCCGGGAGCGTTGGGTTACTGGATCTACGCGATGAGAAATGGTAGCACGGGATATTTGAAGGAAATATGCCCTAGAGGCAATAATAAAGTTATTATTTATTTCCTTATATCATGATAAATGTTTATTATTCATGCTAGAATTGTATTAACCGGAAACATAATACTTGTGTGAATACATAGACAAACTAAACGTCACTAGTATGCCTCAACTTGACCAGCTCGTTAATCGAAGATGGTTATGTTTCTTAACCATAGACATGTGTTGTCATTTGATTAACGGGATCACATCATTAGGAGAATGATGTGATTGACATGACCCATTCCATTAGCTTAGCACCCGATCGTTTAGTATGTTGCTATTGCTTTCTTCATGACTTATACATGTTCCTGTGACTAAGAGATTATGCAACTCCCGTTTGCCGGAGGAACACTTTGTGTGCTACCAAACATCACAACGTAACTGGATGATTATAAAGGTGCTCTACAGGTGTCTCCAAAGGTACATGTTGGGTTGGCGTATTTCGAGATTATGATTTGTCACTCCGATTGTCGGAGAGGTATCTCTAGGCCCTCTCGGTAATGCACATCACTTAAGCCTTGCAAGTAATGCAACTAATGAGTTAGTTGCGAGATGATGTATTACAGAACGAGTAAAGAGACTTGCCGATAACGAGATTGAACTAGGTATTGAGATACCGACGATCGAATCTCGGGCAAGTAACATACCGATGACAAAGGGAACAACGTATGTTATTATGCGGTCTGACCGATAAAGATCTTCGTAGAATATGTAGGAGCCAATATGAGCATCCAGGTTCCGCGATTGGTTATTGACCGAAGACGTGTCTCGGTCATGTCTACATTGTTCTCGAACCCGTAGGGTCCGCACGCTTAATGTTACGATGACAGTTTCATTATGAGTTTATATATTTTGATGTACCGAAGGTTGCTCGGAGTCCCGGATATGATCACGGACATGACGAGGAGTCTCGAAATGGTCAAGACATAAAGATCGATATATTGGACGGCTATATTAGGACACCGGAAGTGTTTCGGGTGATTTCGGAGAAAACCGGAGTGCCGGAAGGGTTGCCGGAACCCCCCGGGGAAGTATTGGGCCTTAGTGGGCCTGAGGGGAGAGAGAGGGCAGCAGCCCAGGAGGTGGCGCGCCCCCTCCCATGAGGAGTCTGAATTGGACTAGGGGAGGGGGCGCGTCCCCTCTTTCCCTCTCTCTCTCCCTCTCTTTCCTTCCCCCTTCTCTCTTCCTAGTTGGACTAGGAAAGGGGAGTCCTACTCCTACTAGGAGGAGGACTCCCCCCTCCTTGGCGCGCCCCAAGGGCCGGCCGGCCTCCCCCCTTGCTCCTTTATATACGGGGGCAGGGGGCACCTCTAGACACACAAGTTGATCTTCGTGATCGTTCTCTTAACCGTGTGCGGTGCCCCCATCCACCATAATCCTCGATAATATTGTAGCGGTGCTTAGGCGAAGCCCTGCGACGGTAGAACATCAAGATCGTCACCATGCCGTTGTGCTGACGGAACTCTTCCCCGGCACTTTGCTGGATCAGAGTCCGGGGATCGTCATCGAGCTGAACGTGTGCTAGAACTCGGAGGTGCTGTAGTTTCGGTGCTTGATCGGTCGGGCCGTGAAGACGTACGACTACATCAACCGCGTTGTGCTAACGCTTCCGCTTCCGGACTATGAGGGTACGTAGACAACACTCTCCCCTCTCGTTGCTATGCATCATCATGATCTTGCGTGTGCGTAGGAAATTTTTTGAAATTACTACGTTCCCCAACAGTGGTATCCAAGCCTAGGTTTTATGTGTTGATGTTATATGCACGAGTAGAACACAAGTGAGTTGTGGGCGATATAAGTCATATTGCTTACCAGCATGTCATACTTTGGTTCGGCGGTGTTGTTGGATGAAGCAGCCCGGACCGACATTACGCATATGCTTACGCGAGACTGGTTCTACCGACGTGCTTTGCACACAGGTGGCTGGAGGGTGTCAGTTTCTCCAACTTTAATTGAACTCAGTGTGGCTACGCCCGGTCCTTGCGAAGGTTAAAACAACACCAACTTAACAAACTATCATTGTGGTTTTGATGTGTATGTAAGATTGGTTCTTGCTTAAGCCCGTGGCAGCCACGTAAAACTTGCAACAAACGAAGTAGAGAACGTCTAACTTGTTTTTGCAGGGCATGTTGTGATGTGATATGATCAAGACATGATACTAAATTTTATTGTATGAGATGATCATGTTTTGTAACCGAGTTATCGGCAACTGGCAGGAGCCATATGGTTGTCGCTTTATTGTATGCAATGCAATCGCGCTGTAATGCTTTACTTTATCACTAAGCGGTAGCGATGGTCGTAGAAGCATAAGATTGGCGAGACGACAACGATGCTACGATG
The DNA here is from genome assembly GCF_002162155.2 of Triticum dicoccoides. Classification (NCBI taxonomy): domain Eukaryota; kingdom Viridiplantae; phylum Streptophyta; class Magnoliopsida; order Poales; family Poaceae; genus Triticum; species Triticum dicoccoides. The sequence continues at coordinate 299 of NW_021212887.1, read as the reverse complement.
GAAATCAAGGTGTCGCGCCGGTGACGATGGTGATCATGACAATGCTTCGGAGATGGAGATCACAAGCACAAGATGATGATGGCCATATCATATCACTTATATTGATTGCATGTGATGTTTATCTTTTATGCATCTTATCTTGCTTTGATTGATGGTAGCATTATAAGATGATCTCTCACTAAATTTCAAGATAAAAGTATTCTCCCTGAGTATGCACCGTTGCCAAAGTTCGTCGTGCCCAGACACCACGTGATGATCGGGTGTGATAAGCTCTACGTCCATCTACAACGGGTGCAAGC
>NW_021212886.1:0-791 GCF_002162155.2 Triticum dicoccoides | reverse complement strand
AGCTTTTTAAATGCTAAAATTTTTTTTGTGGAGCCCACCTCGATCCCCCTCCATCTCGACCGCTATCCCACCTCGCCAGATCCGGTCCCCCTCGGCGCCGAGCACCCCCCAAGTCCACCGGCCGCCGCCGCCGACCCACCGCACCCTCGATTCCCCTACCCAACCGCCGCCGCCGACCCCCCGCACCCCGCGCACCGTCTTATAAAAAAAATAAGTATCAAACAGCTTTTTAAATGCTACTGTCTTATAAAAAAATATTACTGTTATTATTTAAACAAGTTTGAACATATTTAAACATAAATAAGTATCAAACAGCTTTTTAAATGATAAAAAAAATTTGTGGAGCCTAGGAGTCGAACCCAGGACCTCCTGGTGTGAGAACTGGCTGCTGACCAGTCGAGCTAGTAGAGTGGGCTTGACGTGGATAGGTTCTGGTAGTACATAACCTTTTGGCTCGAGTTGAAATAAAAAAAAGTACTAATGGCGCACCACGGTGAGGTGCGCCATTAGTATGGACATGCTAATGGCGCACCACGGTGAGGTGCGCCATTAGTATTGTGGCCCGATCCCCCTTCGCCCGATCCCCCCTTCGCCCGATCGCCCCTTCCCTCTCCCCCTCGCCAGTTCTCTCCCTCTCGATCCACCGCCGCTGCCGCCGCTGCCCTCGCCCTCGCCCTCGCCCTCGCCCTCTCCCTCCCTCGCCCTCTCCTCGCCTTCCCTCTCCCTCGCCCCGCCTCCCTCGACGCCATCGTCCCCGCCACCTCGACGCTGCCCCGCCGCCTCGACGCGAC
>NW_021212885.1:0-1284 GCF_002162155.2 Triticum dicoccoides | reverse complement strand
TGTGATTTCCACGATTAACGAACGGCGGGGTGCGTTTACATGTCGGTCATCAATACTAGTAGTTTTGGCCAATTCTGGCCCGTTTCGTGGACAATTACTCATTGTTTTGGGGCCCCGAAATAATTTCCACAATTAACGAACCCCTGGGTGCGCTTACGTGTTGGTTATGAACACTCACAGTTTTGGCCAATTCTAACGCATTTTGTGGACTTTTAGTCACCGTTTTCTAGTCCTGAAGTGATTTCCATAGTGGTTGATCCCCAAGGCGCACTTACGTGTTAGTCATCAACACTCACAGTTTTGGCTGATTCTGCCTGTTTCATGGACTATTACTCACTGTTTTGGGGCCCCAGAGTGATTTCCACGGTTAACGAACCGCAGGGTGCATTTACGTGTCGGTCATCAACACTCGAAGTTTTGGCCGATTCTGGCCCGTTTCTTGGACTATTACTCTGTTTTTGGGTCCAAGCGTGATTTTCATGATTTACGAACCCCGTGGTGCGTTTACGTGTCGGTCAATGACACTCACAATTTTGGCCAATTTCTGGTCCGTTTTGTGTACTATTAATCACCGTTTTGGAGTCCCAGAGCGATTTCCACGATTTACAATCCCCGAGGTGCGTTTGTGTCTCTGTCGTCAACACTCACAATTTCGGCCAATTCTGACGCAATTCGTGGACTATTACTCATAATTTAGGGGTCCCGAAGCGATTCCATAGTGGTTGAACCCTAAGGTCCGTTTACGTGTCGGTCATCAACACTCACAGTTTTGGCCGATTCTGGCCCGTTTCATGGACTACTATTCACCATTTTGGGGCCCCGAAGTGATTTCCACGGCTGTTTGACCCCATGGTGCGCTTACCTGTCGATCATCAACAAGCGCACTTTGGGCCGATTATGGCCCATTTCTTGCATTATTACTTAGTTTTGGGGTCCCGGAATGATTTCCACGATTGATGAACTCCGGGGTGCGTTTACGTGTCGGTCATAAACACTCACAATTTTGGCCAATTCTCGTCCGTTTCGTGCACTATTACTCACCGTTTGGGCGTCCCAGAGCGATTTCCACGATTGACAATCCCCGGTGTGCGTTTGCGTGTCTGTCGTCAACACTCACAGTTTTGGCCAATTCTGACGCGATTCGTGGGCTATTACTCACCATTTAGGGGTCCCAAAGCGATTTCCATAGTTGTTGAACCCCAAGGTGCGTTTAGGTGTCGGTCATCAACACTCACTGTTTTGGGGCCCCGGTGTGATTTCCACGATTAACGAACGGCGGGGTGC
>NW_021212884.1:0-1988 GCF_002162155.2 Triticum dicoccoides | reverse complement strand
AAGAATCAGCAAACCTTCTTGAAGATACCAATGCTGATGGTGGTTTCATTTCTTGGTTCTCAAGAAAAGTAACTTCTCTTACTTTATGTTTACTTCAAGTTGATCTTACTTGCTGGTAATGCTTCCACTAATGAACCAGACAATCTCCTATTAATCTTGTAGGCATATCAGGAGGTTGATATAGACGCCAAAGTGAGAGAAGTAGCCAAAGGTTTTGAATACGAGGCCAAGTCATTTAAGGCTTACGGCATGAATGGGTGTCGCTTCCACACTAATAAACACACACGTGAGAGGCCCAACTGAAGGTCAATAAATAGTGCGGTCTATTGTCTAGGGACAGATGGACGTCACTACTATGGAACCATCGAAGAAATTTATGAGCTGCAGTATTGTGGTTTACAAGGTGTGAAGCCCATCGTATTCAGATGCCGTTGGCTCAGTCCTAAGAAAGTGAGACAAACCCCTAGTATTGGCTTGGTCGAAGTTGAACGAGCATCGAAATATGCAGGAAATGATGTCTATCTTATGGCTCAACAGGCTACACAAGTGTTTTTTCTCCCATACGCGTGCACATCTACGGAATATATGGATCTCTTGAAGTGGGATGTCGTGTACAAGGTACCCCGCGTATCAAGGTACCTGCCCCAAACAAGGACGATTACCATATAAACCCTAACATATACGAGGGAGAGTTCTTTCAAGAAGCAGACACACACGAAGACGAAGATGATGCAGAGGAAGATGATGGCATGCATCACGAAGATGATGCTACGGAAATGAGGCCATGGATAACATGGAAGTAGATAATGCGGAGGACGAATACGAGGATGTTTCTGACCCTCGAGATTTGGCATTACTTATGCAATGGCACATGGGGCTAGATGAGAATGAGGGCGCCCCCTGAAGACTTCGAGGATGAATATATGAACGGGCGTGATAGCGATGATGAAAGCTCTGATCCAAATGTTGCACCTAATATTGACCGTTATTTCTAACAACTCCATGTAATCGTGTGAGGATGTCTATGCACTACTAGAAAAAGGGCTATAGATGGGATTGACACTAATGGCGCACCAGACAAGCAGTGCGCCATTACTATATACTAATGGCGCACCACCTTCTGATACGCCATTAGAGTTGAAACTACTAATGGCACACCTGGCCCAGGGTGCGCCATTAGTATCAATTTTTTTTTTGAACTAGTGTGCCTGTCCAAACATACTAATGGCGCATCCAGACACAGTGCGCCATTACTAGTTGTAACTAGTAATGGCGCACTAGTCAGAAAGTGCGCCACTAATGTTGTTTTTTTATTATATTTTTTATTCCTTTTTTTGCAAAACTACTAATGGCGCACTGTTCCACCGTGCGCCATTACTAGTTTAAACTAGTAATGGCGCACTATTGAACAGTGCGCCATTAGTATGTTTTTTTATTATATTTTTTATTCCTTTTTTTGCAAAACTACTAATGGTGCATTGTTCCACCGTGCGCCATTACTAGTTTAAACTAGTAATTGCGCACTGTGGAACAGTGCGCCATTAGTATGTTTTCTTTTTCTTTTTTGCAAAACTACTAATGGCGCACCACCAGAAGGTGCGCCATTAGTAACCTGGATTACTAATGGCGCATTTAGAGTTGGTGCGCCATTAGTAAGTGGGCAACAATAAGATATTTTGGACAACCTCTCCTACCCACACTCACTTTCTCCCCACTTCATTCTCTCCACCTCCTCCTTGTCTCGGGTGCCTCCTCTTTTTCACCTCATTTCCACCATAGATTCATTCAATTTAAGTGGTTAAATTACCTTGTTTTGATAGGTAAGTAAGGGGGGAAGCTACATTTATGTTGTTCTCCCTACAACAATGTGCACATGCACTTTTTATGGCCTAGCTAGATCTATGTATGTTCGTGGTGTTGCATATGTTTGTGGTGTTGCATATGTGTTTGTGTTTGGAGGTGTACCGGTATTTGAAATGCGATAGTTG
>NW_021212883.1:0-755 GCF_002162155.2 Triticum dicoccoides | reverse complement strand
TTTTATAACTTAGGCGAGCACGAGGCTGCAGCTAAGCCTCCGAGTGGAAGGCTGGCTTACCACTCGGTAGGATTTTTACGACTTAGGCGAGTGCTTGGACTGCAGCTAAGCCCCCGAGTGAGAGGGTTGCTCTTCACTCGGTAGGATTTTTATAACTTAGGCGAAACGGATTCGCGGCTAAGCCTCCGAGTGGGAGTCTGGCTCACCACTCGGCAGGATTTTTACGACTTAGGCGAGTGCTTGGACTGCAGCTAAGCCCCCGAGTGAGAGGGTTGCTCTTCACTCGGTAGGATTTTTATAACTTAGGCGAAACGGATTCGCGGCTAAGCCTCCGAGTGGGAGTCTGGCTCACCACTCGGTAGGATTTTTACAAACTTAGGCGAAACGGATTCGCAGCTAAGTCACCCACTGAGGGGAATTTCATTGGACAAAAAATAAAAAGTGATAGATATTATGGAGGAACTATGACGCTTATTATTTTGAGGTCCATGAACTACAGAAGTATTTTATTGCAACTCATCCGAGTGATAAAGCTTAAGTGTAAAACGGGCGGAGTAGCTCCGCGTTCCAAGCTCGGGGCTCGTCGATATTATGCTTGACGTTGTAAAGACGGTACGCCCCGTTGTGGAGAACCTTGGTGACGATGAAGGGGCCTTCCCAAGAAGGAGCAAGCTTGTGTGGTTTGTGCTGATCCACTCGGAGAACCAAATCCCCTTCCTGGAAGGCTCGACCTCTCACGTTTCGGGCGTGGAAAC
>NW_021212882.1:0-811 GCF_002162155.2 Triticum dicoccoides | reverse complement strand
GGGGGGGCGCGCAGCCCATCTAGGGCAGCCCCTTCTCTTTTCCACTAAGGCCCACTATGGCCCAAATAGCTCCCGGGGGGTTCCGGTAACCCTCCCGGTATTCCGGTAAAATCCCGATTTCACCCGGAACACTTCCGATATCCAAATATAGGCTTCCAATATATCAATCTTTACGTCTCGACCATTTTGAGACTCCTCGTCATGTCCGTGATCACATCCGGGACTCCGAACAACCTTCGGTACATCAAAATGCATAAACTCATAATATAACTGTCATTGTAACCTTAAGCGTGCGGACCCTACGGGTTCGAGAACAATGTAGACATGACCGAGACACGTCTCTGGTCAATAACCAATAGCGGGACCTGGATGCCCATATTGGCTCCTACATATTCTACGAAGATCTTTATCGGTCAGACCGCATAACAACATACGTTGTTCCCTTTGTCATCGGTATGTTACTTGCCCGAGATTCGATCGTCGGTATCCAATACCTAGTTTAATCTCGTTATCGGCAAGTCTCTTTACTCGTTCCGTAATACATCATCTCACAACTAACATATTAGTTGTAATGCTTGCAAGGCTTATGTGATGTGTATTACCGAGAGGGCCCAGAGATACCTCTCCGACAATCGGAGTGACAAATCCTAATCTCGAAATACGCCAACCCAACATCGACCATTGGAGACACCTGTAGTACTCCTTTATAATCACCCAGTTACGTTGTGACGTTTGGTAGTACCCAAAGTGTTCCTCCGGTAAACGGGAGTTGCATAATCTCATAGTCATAGGAACATGTATAAGTCATGAA
>NW_021212881.1:0-1122 GCF_002162155.2 Triticum dicoccoides | reverse complement strand
CGGAGTATCAGGGTTTCGGACGAGAACTCATCTGTTACACGGGCACTTCAATGTTTTTTAAACTTATTTGAACTCCGGACTTCTTTCGTGTTCAGTATGCAGCATTCAAAGTGACATCATCAATTTCCAACATGTTCTGACATCATTTGTTGTTTTTCGGTCATTTACCTAATTGTTTAGAGAGCTAAATGACCGTGAAATTGAAAATCACTACAAAATGAATTCTGAAAATGTTAAAACTTGGCATGGTATCATCATTTCACCCACATAGCATGTGCGAAAGAGTAGAGAGGGTCACGACAAAAACTGAACGCACTTCGTGTACAAACTGGACAAACTCTTTCAGAGTATCAGGGTTTTGGACGAGAACTCATCTGTTACATGGGCGCTTCAATGTTTTTTAAACTTATTTGAACTCCGCACTTCTTTTGTGTTCAGTATGCAGCATTCAAAGCGACATCATCAATTTCCAACATGTTCTGACATCATTTGTTGTTTTTCGGTCATTTACCTAATTGTTTAGAGAGCTAAATGGCTGTGAAATTGAAAATCACTACAAAAGGAATTCTGAAAATGTTGAAACTTGGCATGGTATCATCATTTCGCCCACATAGCTTGTGCGAGAGAGTAGAGAGGGTCATGGCAAAACTGGATGCACTTCGTGTACAAACTGGACAAACTCTTTCGGAGTATTAGGGTTTCAGACGAGAACTCATCTGTTACACGGGCGCTTCAATGTTTTTTAAACTTATTTGAACTCCGGAATTATTTTGTGTTCAGTATGCAGCATTCAAAGTGACGTCATAAATTTCCAACATGTTCTGACATCATTTGTTGTTTTTCGGTCATTCAGCTAATTGTTTAGAGAGCTAAATGACCGTGAAATTGAAAATCACTACAAAATGAATTCTGGAAATGTTGAAACTTGGCATGGTATCATCATTTCACCCGCATAGCATGTGTGAAAGAGTAGAGAGGGTCACGGCAAAAACTGGATGCACTTCGGGTACAAACTGGACAAACTCTTTCGGAGTATCAGGGTTTCGGGCGAGAACTCATCTGTTACACGGGCACTTCAATGTTTTTTAAACTTATTTGAACTCCAGACTTCTTTTGTGTTTA
>NW_021212880.1:0-3645 GCF_002162155.2 Triticum dicoccoides | reverse complement strand
ACTGTTCAGGATCTGGGGTTGTATGTGGATCCGGATTAGTATTGCCGGACTCCCCTTCCCATACCATGGATGGCTTGAACACCCTTTCCAAAAAAATATTTGGTGGGACGGGGTCATGTTTAGCGCCGATGCGGGCAAGGATATCCACCGCTTGATAGTTTTCTCGAACCACATGGTGGAATTCGAGCCCCTTGAATCGAGCTGACATTTTGAGAACGGCATTACGGTAAGCCGCCATTTTCGGGTCTTTGGCTTCAAAGTCTCCATTTATTTGAGATATTGCGAGATTTGAATCCCCGTGTACTTCAAGACGTTGAATGCCCATGGAGACTGCCATCCGAAGACCGTGCAACAGAGCCTCATACTCTGCTACATTGTTGGAGTCCGTGTAAAGTATTTGGAGTACGTATTGGACTGTATCTCCGGTGGGGGCGTCAGGACGACGCTAGCCCCTAGACCAGCTAGCATCTTAGAGCCGTCAAAGTGCACGATCCAATTGGAGTACGCGTTGTACTCTTTAGGGAGTTCGGCTTCTGTCCATTCAGCGACGAAGTTAGACAGTACTTGCAACTTAATGGCCCGCCGAGGCTTCTATGTCGAACGGGAGGAGCTCGATAGCCCATTTTGCAATCCGGCCCGTGGTATCACAGTTATTTATTATGTCATTGAGTGGTACTTCGGAGGCCATCGTGATTGGACACTCTTGAAAGTAGTGTCATAGTTTTTGGGATGCCATGAAGACCGCGTATGCTATATTTTGATAATGTGCATACCGTGACTTGCATGGAGTGAGGACAGTGGATACGTAGTATAGCGGCTTTTGTAATGGGAATTTATGTCCATCTGTCTCTCGTTCGACGACGAGCACTGCGCTTACAACCTGGTGTGTTGCAGCTATGTATAACAACATGGGTTCGCCGACATTTCGCGCTGCCAGAATTGGATTGGTGGCCAAGAGGGCTTTTATTTCCTCCAGCCCCGCCGTAGCCGCATCCGTCCACTCCAAGTGTTCGGTGCGTCAAAGAAGGCGATAAAGAGGTAACGCCTTCTCTCCTAATCGGGAGATAAAGCGGATTAGGGTGTCCACGCATCTAGTTAATTTCTGGATTTTCTTGAGGTCTGTTCGGGTAGCCAACTGTGACAGAGCTTGGATTTTAGCCGGATTTGCTTCGATTCCTCTATTGGAGACAATAAAGCCCAAGAGTTTTCCGGCTAGTACGCAGAAAACGCATTTTTCCGGGTTGAGCTTGATGTCGTATGTTCGAAGATTGTCAAACATAAGCCTCAAGTTGTCTATTAATGATTCGACGTGTCTGGTTTTAATGACCACATTGTCTATGTAAGCCTCCACTATTTTGCTGATTTGTGTTTCCAGGCATGTCTGAATCATGCGTTGATAGGTTGCACCAGCATTTTTGAGCCCGAAAGGCATGGTGTTGAAACAGAAGGGACCGTATGGGGCGATAAATGTCGTTCCGGCTTGATCGGACTCCGCCATCTTGATTTGATGGTATCCGGAGTATGCGTCGAGGAAACACAATGAATCGTGTCCTGCGGTAGCGTCGATAATTTGATCGATGCGGGGGAGGGGGAAGGGATCCTTAGGGAACGCCTTATTGAGGTCTTTGAAATCGATGCATAGGCGCCAGGATTTGTCCTTCTTTGGTACCACACCAGGTTTGCTAGCCAGTCCGGATGTTTTATCTCTCTGATGAATCCGGCTTCAAGTAGCTTGGCTAGCTCCTCTCCCATGGCTTGTTGCTTGGGTTCTGAAAAGCGTCGAAGAGTCTGTTTGACTGTCTTGTATCCCTTTAGTATATTTAGGCTATGTTCGGCCAGCCTGCGTGGGATACCTGGCATGCCTAAAGGATGCCAGGCGAAAATGTCCCAATTCTCGCGTGATACGTCTCCAACGAATCTATAATTTATGAAGCATTCATGCTATATTACTATGTGTTTTTAATGATTATGGGCTTTATTATACACTTTTATATTACTTTTGGGACTAACCTATTAACCGGAGGCCTAGCCCATATTGCTGTTTTATTGCCTGTTTCAGTATTTCGAGGAAAAGGAATATCAAACGGAGTCCAAACGGAATGAAACCTTCGGCAGCGTGATTTTTTGGAAGAATATGATCCTGGAGACTTGGAGTCCATGTCAGAAGATCCTCGAGGAGACCACGAGATAGGAGGGCGCCCCCCTACTGGGCGTGCCTCCCTGTCTCGTGGGCCCCTCGAGCACCCCCCTGACCGACTTCTTTCACCTATATAAGCCTACGTATCCTAAAAACATCGAATATCAAGATAGATCGGGAGTTCTGCCACCGCAAGCCTCTGTAGCCACCAAAAACCTCTCGGGAGTCCGTTCCAGCATCCTGCCAGAGGGGGAACCCATCACCGGTGGCCATCTTCATCTTCCTGGTGCTATCCATGATGAGGAGGGAGTAGTTCACCCTCGGGGCTAAGGGTATGTACCAGTAGCTATGTGTTTGATCTCTCTCTCTCTCTCGTGTTCTCTCTATGGCACGATCTTGATGTATTGCGAGCTTTGCTGTTATAGTTTGATCTTATGATGTTTCTCCCCCTCTACTCTCTTGTGATGAATTGAGTTTCCCTCTTGAAGTTATCTTATCGGATTGAGTCTTTATTTGAGAACACTTGATGTATGTCTTGCCATGTTTACCTATGGTGACAATGGGATATCACGTGCCACTTGATGTATGTTTTGGTGACCAACTTGCAGGTTCCGCCCATGAACCTATGCATAGGGGTTGGCGGACGTTTTCTTGACTCTTGGTAGAAACTTTGGGGCACTCTTTGATGTACTTTGTGTTGGTTGGATGAATCTGAGATTGTGTGATGCATATCGTATAATCATGCCCATGGATACTTGAGGTGACAATGGAGTATCTAGGTGACATTAGGGTTTTGGTTTATTTGTGTCTTAAGGTGTTATTCTAGTACGAACTCTTTTATAGATTGATCCGAAAGAATAACTTTGAGGTGGTTTCGTAGCCTACCATACTCTCTATGTTTGTTCTCCGCTATTAGTGGCTTTGGAGTGACTCTTTGTTGCATGTTGAGGGATTGTTATATGATCTATCTATGTTATTATTGTTGAGAGAACTTGCACTAGTGAAAGTATGAACCCTATGCCTTGTTTCCTATCATTGCAATACCGTTTACGCTCACTTTTATCATTAGTTACCTCTCTGTTTTTATTATTTCAGATTACAAAAATCTTTATCTACCATCCATATTGCACTTGTATCACCATCTCTTCGCCGAACTAGTGCACCTATGCAATTTACCATTGTATTGGGTGTGTTGGGGACACAAGAGACTCTTTGTTATTTGGTTGCAGGGTTGCTTGAGAGAGACCATCTTCATCCTACGTCTCCCACGGATTGATAAACCTTAAGTCATCCACTTGAGGAAAATTTGCTACTGTCCTACAAACCTGTGCACTTGCAGGCCCAACAACGTCTACAAGGAGAAGGTTGTGTAGTAGGCATCAAGATCTTTTCTGGCGCCGTTGCCGGGGAGGTGAGTGCTTGAAGGTATATCTTTAGATCTTGCAATCGAATCTTTTTGTTTCTTGTTTTATCACTAGTTTAGTTTATAAAAGAAAACTACAAAAAAA
>NW_021212879.1:0-1221 GCF_002162155.2 Triticum dicoccoides | reverse complement strand
TCACCTCCATAGCCTGGGAGTTCAACATGATCATCCGGAAACAGACGGTCTCGCGGAGCTTGTGGACCATAGGGGCTAGGATGAGGCCTTGGACCAACAAACGGTGGCCTGCGGGGACCGCGAGGTGGGGTGATGCCTCCTACATCACGCCAAACCATCACGTCTGGCAGAGCAGATCTCACAGGATAGAGATCGCGCATATCTGAATATCCAGCTTGCACCGCCGGTGCGAACCGAGTCAAAGTGGCCCAGTGGTCAGCACGGGTGTTGAAGAGCTCTAGCCTTAAGGCCCGATTTTCTCGGTCCTTATCCTCGAGCATCTCAGCAGTGGTGCGAGTCCGTGAATCCTCCTGAGTGGGGTCAGCATAGATAGCCTGGAGATACCCTTGTGCTCCCGGAAGTGATCCTGGCATATACCGGAAATCAGAGTCCCGAAATATACCAGATTTGACTCGCATAATGGTCATCATAGAGTAGGCGGCGTCCTGCACAGCCATCTCAATGGTAACCCCGAGTCCATAAGAGCAGTGAAGAGGCTCGGTGGATCCAGGATAAGATGGAAATATCCTGACAGTGCAGAGATACTGGCTCTGATTAAAATCTCGGAATTGCTCTTCGACCGTGTACTCGGGATACCAGCGATATCCAGCCTCAGTCATTACCCTGACCAACTTAGCAGTATGGCCGGGTACATCTAGGCATCGAGTCAGGCGAACCACTTGATTGAGGTCGCGAGTGGCCATCTGAAAGCACAATCATAATGCAAGGGCATTAGAATTTCTAGCAAAATTTTGGCAGCATAACAGCTGTAAATGCTCAAGAAGGATTTTGAGACATTTGACAAAGGATTTCATACACACTCAACATCATCATATCAAAGTTCTGAATCCATTCTGGCAACATAATGTGGTAGTAGAACTGAACTAGGCTGGTAACCATCAAACTTATAAGGTACTACTGATTAGTAACTCGTGATCCTGATAGAGAGAACAGATCCTAATTCCTTAACCCCCGGTGGAAGAATGGACTGACTCAGATCAGAAAGTCATAAGGTAAAGGAGTAAAAAGAGCCTTACGTTCCATCCCACAAACAATTCCCCTACATATAACTAAAGAATTTCTAGACTCAACATCGACCAGTTTGGCTTGGAGAACCTACAGGCAGTCCGGCTCTGATACCAACGCTGTCAGGACCCCGACTCGATGTCACATCGATCTAGC
>NW_021212878.1:0-1326 GCF_002162155.2 Triticum dicoccoides | reverse complement strand
TTTATACCATGTCATAAAAGCGATGATGTTGTTAATGTTGCTGATTTGTTCTTTCGTGAAATTATTCGCTTGCATGGTGTGCCAAATACTATTGTTTCAGATCGTGATACTAAATTTCTTAGCCACTTTTGGAGATGTTTATGGGCTAAGTTGGGGACTAAACTGCTTTTTAGTACTACTTGTCACCCCCAAACTGATGGACAAACTGAAGTAGTCAATAGAACGTTGTCTACTATGCTTAGGGCTGTTTTGAAGAATAATAAGAAAATGTGGGAGGAATGCATGCCTCATATTGAATTTGCTTATAATCGTTCATTGCATTCTACTACTAAGATGTGCCCTTTTGAAGTTGTGTATGGTTTCCTACCTCGTGCACCTATTGATTTGTTGCCTCTTCCATCTTCGGAGAAGGTTAATTTTGATGCTAAACAACGTGCTGAATTGATTTTAAAAATGCATGAGTTAACTAAGGAAAACATTGAGCGTATGTATGCTAAATATAAACTTGCTGGAGATAAGGGTAGAAAACATGTTGTGTTTGCACCTGGAGATCTTGTTTGGTTACATTTGCGTAAGGATAGATTTCCTGATTTGCGCAAATCAAAGTTAATGCCACGTGCTGATGGTCCCTTTAAGGTGTTAGAGAAAATAAATGATAATGCATATAAACTTGAGCTGCCTGCAGATTTTGGGGTTAGTCCCACTTTTAACAATGCAGATTTGAAGCCTTATTTGGGTGAGGAAGATGAACTTCCGTCGAGGACGACTTCATTTCAAGAAGGGGAGGATGATGAGGACATCAATACAATTGTTACACCCACAGCCCCTGCTGCTATACATACTGGACCAATTACTAGAGCTCGTGCACGCCAACTAAATTACGAGGTACTTTCGTTTATTGGTAATGATTCTAATGTTCATGAGAATATGATGCTGCCTAAATTGGATACATTTGTTTTGCTTACAAATGAAGGGCCTAGCTTGGAGAAGGATGAACATTGGAGCAAGAACAAGCATGGAGATGATGGCATGCGCAAGGGGAACAAGAACGGAGTTACAAGTGATGATTTCAGGACTTTGAAGCCACCATAATGGGTGCATGAAGCCTTGGACGAAATATACAAGATGCCACTTCATAAATTTCGTCCCAAGGCTATTTTAGGTGCTGCGTCACCTTATTATTGGGCCAGGCCCATGTAATTTCGAAATACATAAGTATAGGCTATTTTTAGAGTCCGTATGTGTGGGGAAACAAGAGATAGGGTTGATTTCGGACCCCTCCACCAAGGGCCACGAAATTCCCCCCTCTTCCTCCATATATACAGC
>NW_021212877.1:0-1949 GCF_002162155.2 Triticum dicoccoides | reverse complement strand
GCTAACGTGGTTCACTTGTCCCCTGTTGAAAGGGTTGGGCTTCTTCCCAGAGTTTCCATTGCCATTTCCATTCTTTGCTTCAGAACACTCGGTGGCGTTGTCGGATTTCGGGTTCGGCAGACCCTTGAGGTTCGAACACTTGGGTGCGCACGGAGATTTCGCCCTCTACCTACCTGCTCCTCGCCGAATCGCTAGGATCTATACTACGAAAGAAACAACACAAGACACACAGGGTTTATACTGGTTCAGGCCACCATTGTGGTGTAAAACATTACTCCAGTGTGTGGTGTGGTGGATTGCCTCTTGGGCTGATGATGAACAATACAAGGAAGAACAGCCTCGCGAGGGTCTGCTCTTGGCTGGTGCGATGAACTGCTAGGAGGAGTTCAGTCTCTCTCTCTCTCTCTCTCTCTCTCTCTATTCTAGATGCATGCCAGATACTCGATCCCGCTCCCTCTACCCTGGGGGTGGCTAGTCCTATTTATAGGCAAAGGCCCTGGGCCTCTTCCCAAGTATTGACCAGGAATGGCGCCAACAATTGGCCATTTTGAAGGGGAACAGCGGGTACACTTATCCTGACTAAAGTTGGTCCTCGCCTGTCAAAGGCTCTGGTGGTGATGCTTGCTTGGGCTCCACAATGACTTCCTCCCTGCTGTTGGGCTGGTCTTGGTCTTGTTGCACCGAAATGGATGCCTTTGCTTGATGCTCTCGCCTCCGCTTGCTCCCTTTGCACCAAAGAGGAAAGGAGGACACTGCACGGGCTGGCGCCCGACTGGCGCCCTAGGTCATCATGGCTTGCGTCATGGGCACCTCGCGAGGTATCCCGCCTTGAACTCTCCGCCTCCTCGCGAGCCAGCCTGATGAGGCCGCGCCTGAGGAAGCTCCTTGTCGTCCGCCCCCCGAGGCTTGGTCCCTCGCGAGGGTCTTGTGCTTGTGTTGAAGAAGATGGGCCGCGCTGGGCCCCCTTTGAGCCATGCCGCAGGCCGCAGCAGGCAAGTATGGGGACCCCCGTTCCTAGAATGCCGACAGTAGCCCCCGGGCCCACGGCGCGCCCGGACTTGGCCGAGCAGAGAGGCGAAAGGGCAAGTGCGAAGCGTCGCGGGCCCTAACAGCCTGCGGCCTTGGGCGCTGCGTGGCGGTTGATTGGACGTGGGCGCCTCAGCAACCGCGTGAGTTAGTAAAGGAGCAGCATCTGTCCTTTGCCTCCTTTGCTTTCTCCAGTTGCTGCTCAGATCCTCTTTCTTGCGCCTCTCCTTCCTGCCTTCGAAATCTTCAGATCTACTCCATCCGCGCGCCCTAGCCAGACATGGCGCCTCGCCAGGCCCCGGCCGGAGCTTGGTATTTGTCTGCCTTGGACTCGCCGAACGTGTCGGAGGCGAGCCTTGCCTGGGTGCGCCAGATGGCGGCGGCGTAGGGAATCGACGGGGCGAAGGTGTTCAAGGCCGGCTCTGCCCTCCCTGAGGGCCAAGGGAGCACCTTCTATCCGCTCTTCGTGAGCGCCATTGTCGCCGGTCTGGTGCCTCCCTTTTCTGAGTTCTTCTTCTCTATCCTCCGCCATTATAATCTTCAAGCTCTGCATCTCCATCCCAACTCTGTCCTTCTTCTGGCAATCTTCGCCTACAATTGCGAGGCTCACGTAGGGGTGAAGCCCTCAGTGGCCTTGCTGCGCCACTACTTCTCCCTCCGGACCTCTCGTGATTCCGTCACTGCGTATGCGAGCTTCGTCGCGTACGGTAGCTCCATCGCCATTTCGAACCCTGGGAAAAGGATCAAGGGCTTCAGGAGCAAGTGGGTCTTGGTGGATGCTGGGCGCATCCAACCTCGGCTGATCCTGCCCACGGGGCACCCCGCGAGCTCCGACGACTGGTCCCGAGTGGGGCTTGTGGACCCCCGCGCGAAGCCGGTGTTGTAGAAGATGGACGTGGATCTGACGCCGGCCAGCATGGCGG
>NW_021212876.1:0-8007 GCF_002162155.2 Triticum dicoccoides | reverse complement strand
CGATTGGCTCCGAATTGAGGGTCGCAGCGGTTGCCGGTGCGATCTCCTGAACACTGTCCGATGGTAGAGCTAAATCATGCTCACCGTCACCGTGTGGCGCACTTGGCAGGGGCTCGAATCCGTCGAAGATCAAGTCTCCACAGATATCGGCCGTGTAGTTTAAGCTTCCAAATCTGACCTGGTGGCCAGGGGCGTAACTCTCGATCTGCTCCAGATGGCCAAGCGAGTTGGCCCACAGTGCGAAGCCGCCGAATACAAAGATCTGTCCAGGGGGAAAAGTCTTACCCTGGACTGCATCGCTATCAATGATTGAAGGAGCCATCAAGCCTAACGATGACGACACAGAGGAACTCTCAGTGAAAGCACCAATGTCGTGTCAAAACCGGCGGATCTCGGGTAGGGGGTCCCGAACTGTGCGTCTAGGCGGATGGTAACAGGAGGCAGGGGACGCGATGTTTACCCAGGTTCGGGCCCTCTTGATGGAGGTAAAACCCTACGTCCTGCTTGATTGTTCCTGATGATATGAGTAGTACAAGAGTTGATCTACCACGAGATCAGAGAGGCTAAACCCTAGAAGCTAGCCTATGGTATGATTGTATGTTGTTCGTCCTACGGACTAAACCCTCTGGTTTATATAGACACCGGAGGGGGCTAGGGTTACACAGAGTCGGTTACAAGGAAGGAGATCTACATATCCGTATTGCCAAGCTTGCCTTCCACGCCAAGGAGAGTCCCATCCGGACACGGGATGGAGTCTTCAATCTTGTATCTTCATAGTCCAACAGTCCGGCCAAAGGATATAGTCCGGCTGTCCGGATACCCCCTAATCCAGGACTCCCTCACCTTGGATGGAGGAGGAGCATGAGTGGATGATTGTTCTGAAGGCCCCTTGGCCATGTTAGCAAGCCTGGCCTTTTCATGCATGACATATATTGATTAGGTTAGGGTTGTTTATTCTCGGCAGGGGCAGATGACGATGCTTCATCTTCAAGTTGGTCTTTCGAACTTCTATTCTCTTCGAACTCCCTTGTCAAAACCGAGCTCCTTGGAGCTCTGCCGTAGATTCCTGATGTCTCCTTAGGACAGTGAGGTTAGGGTTCCTCGCCGTAGTGCGGTATGGAAATCTCTAGTCTCAGGCAAGTCAGGTCGATTCAAGGGTTCAACAACGATGACGAATGCGTCTTCAGAGCGATGGTCCTTAGGGACATGTGCACAAAGACTTTCTGACTCTCATCAAGGTAAGGCCGACTCTGGTATGGGAGCGGCAACAATAGCGCATTAGCGGCTTGTTCTGGCGGCGGTAGTGGTCATTCCATTTGTTGAGGGACCTCGACACAATTTTATTAGTTTTGGCATGATCTGCACTACCGGTGAACTTTTATACGTAATAGATTCGTGTCTTTTCGGAAAAAAAAACTACACCTGCAACAAACAACTAAATGAACTAAGCATGCATCACAAATGTTAGACCTCAGTTGAAGGCCTGGAGTGTGTTCCGGTCGTCGCAGAATCGGTTTCTTTGGAGCTTGTCGGTGGATTCAATGGAACAATCCAGGCTAGGACCCCCATACTCAATAATTCTTGCTAAGACTACCCACAGTGGGAGTAACATAGATAGTAACATCACACATATCTAGATAAAATAGATGATGTGGGAAGCAATAAATGTAGTAAGAGAAGCATGTGGTAACATAGCTAGTTACTATTACTATGAGTAACATCACACATATCAAGGCAAGATGAGTCTATAGCCTAATAAATAAAGTGTTGCATGTTACCACACATATGTTACTCCCCACTATAGAGGTAGGAGTAGTAACATAGAGTAGTAACATAGAGTAGTAACATGCCCATGTTACTACTCTATGTTACTACCCATTGTGTCTAGTCTAACTGATTTCAAATAGCTCACATAATTGGTCCAATTACGGTACAACATTACAACTGGGAAGCGAATTACATGACACATTTTTTCTGCATGGTAATACGTGTCTCATTTATATTATACGGTTCATAGCACAAGCCATGTACATACCGACCTGATAAAACTGAAAAGACAGCAGAACATCAACCTTTGCATACAGGAACACTAGCCAAGAAGTAAAATTATAAGTAAGACCGAAAAATCCCCTGAGCTTGACACTAACACCCATCACCTGCCTATGACACCACCACATTAGCCATCAAAAGAAAGAAGACGAACCACCTCCACACTTGAGCTCAAAGCGGCTCCATCACTGATATGCGGCTTTACAGACCTTCAAGGTAGCTCGTCAATAAAGACGAAGCCATTACCATTGAACGAATCAGACCGGAACAACACCCCGACACGCCATCGAACTTCAGACCTAGCACCACCGCACGACTAAGATGTCGAAGGAGAAAACCATACATGCCTGCCATGCACCACGAACCCAGCACATGATCCACCATATTCTAGATGTTGTCGATGCAGACCACAATCTGCATTCGCTCCTGGACTACCTCCCAAGCTTCATGCGGACGCTGGAGCAAACGACATGGCAACGACAGAGCCCGAGGACACAAGTCCACCACGAGGATGTCGCTGTCGCCGCACCATTCTTGCTTGAACAGCCTGGTTCTCAAATCCAGCCCCAACATTGATCACCTCGTCGGGGAAGGATATGAAGATCTTTTATTTGGCGCCGTCATCGCCACCGCGGAAGCCAAGACAAGAACAACCCAATCCCCTAAGATACTAACGCCTAAAATGATCCATACGCGTGGATCCGGTGAGCCCCTCGCCACCGACGATCGGTCGTCGGCGGAGGGGAGCCGCCGGAGGACGTGGGCGGATGGAAGCGTAGAAATACCTGCCTTTGGACGAATTACATGGCGCATAACTTGGCCGACATGCTGTCAGTTCTAATTCTGCTTGGAGTATTTTTGGGATGATATTCAACCCAGCTTTATTGTTTTGGATATAATAAACGATGTACGCTTGTTCGAGTTGTTGAAATAATAAAGCGCGCCGTGAAGGCTTTGCAAAAAGAAAAAGGGGAAAAAGCGCATGCGTCACAAACGCCGGAAGGCGATCGCTGGAAGGCACCTATCACGGCTCACGTCGATGCATCGCCGCGGCCGTTCACATGGCATGCCACACGGCACGATCCATTCACCCCACGTCTCCGATTTCTGGGTGGAGGAGATCATGCCGTCGCCCAATGGACTTCAATAAATACTCCAACAAGCGACGTGCCACCTGAAAGTAAAAACATCGCAATAACTCAGTGCCGAGTTCCCAAAAATTACCAAGCAGTGCTCAGTGCCGAGTACCAAACGCACTATAGATGGACATGTCTACGCCTGCGCGCAAACATCCAAGATCAAACGCAATTGCATCTGGAGCAGTATCCGGAAAAAAAATGCCAAACCCAGCATGAAAAGTGATTATTGCTCATCATCAATTTTCATTCTTCTGGAAGAGGCCCTAGCAGTAATATCGGCACTAAATTCTCATTCTCGCCAGCTGTGAGCCGCCCCCCTGCACTCGCACTGAGATTCGAGAATTAGTTGGATGAACCCAACAGCAGTAATAAATAACTTGAAAGAAACAGCGTACGCGGCCGCTCAAGAACTGCGGGGAGCCTTTTTCCTGCGAGAAGCGACGCGACGCGACGTCACGCCCACGAGTTCGTCGCGCGTCGTCACGATCTTCTTCTTCCACGACCACCCCGTTCGTGCTCGCACAACCAGCAGATAGATCTTCCGATCTCACAACCAGCAGAAAGATATTCCTGCGGATATCACGGCGGAAGTCCCGGCCCTTTCAAATTTGGTTGGGAGAGCGACGCCGCATTGACCGGCCGCTCCGATCGCCGCGTGCCGTGATCATGGCGTCTCGCGCAGCTCCTCCCGTCCTGCTGCTGCTCTTCTTCTTCCTCGTGATGGCGTCCCTGCTCGCCGTCGATGCGTCAGGTGCGTAACTTCCTACCCGTCTTCCTTTCCACCGATCGCGCTCGCCGAATTGTCAGGTGTGTGACTTTGGTGGGTGGGGTCATGTGCAGCGGCGGCGGCGGCGCCTGGCGTGAACTCGCCGTTCGTGCTCGCGGCGGCGCGGACGCAGCGGAAGGACCCTCTCGACGGGCTGAGGTACTACACCGGCGGATGGAACATCAGCAGCGAGCACTACTGGGCCGTGAGTTCTCGTCCTGAATATTCTTGATCCGTTGGTTGCAATCCGCATTCGTAGGTAAAATTCAATTCTGATGAATTCCGGTTCCTGAATTCTGCTGTTGTTTCCGCGATGCGATTCTGCAGTCGGTGGGCTTCAGCGCGGCGCCGGTCTTCGCGGCGGCCGGAGTCTGGTTCGCCGTGTTCGGCGCCGCCCTGTTCCTCGCCGGGTGCTGCTACTGCTGCTGCCCCAGCCGCAGCACCTCCTACTCCCGCGCTGCCCTGGTCGTCTCGCTCCTGCTCCTCCTCGCCTTCACGGCCGCCGCCGCGTAATTCTTTTTCCCCCGATCACCTCGCCACCGTCTCCTCTTCCACGAGTCACAACCACCGCCGCTCTCCTGACCATAACCAGTCTTCGGTGCGTGTGCGCGTTGCAGCATCGGGTGCGCTGTCCTGTACGACGGGCAGGGCCGGTTCCACGGCAGCACGGCGGCGACGGTGGACTACGTGGTGAAGCAGTCGGGCGACACGGTGGACAACCTGCGGGCCTTCTCGGGGTTCCTGGAGGCTGCCAAGGCGGCCGGCGTGGGGGCCGTCTCGCTGCCCGACGACCTCAAGGGGAGGATCGACGGCGTGGTGCGCAGGGTGAGCTCCGCCTCCGACGAGCTCGCCGCCCGCACCGCCAGCAACTCCGCCAAGATCCGAGACGCGCTGGACACAGTGTACGTCACTGAAACAGCAGTACTCATTTGTCACGAAACCTTAATTTCCATCACAAAATGAAGAACCGCTTGACCCCTGATTAATTCGCTGCCGCGTCGCAGAAGGAAGATCCTCATCGTTCTTGCAGTCGGGATGCTAATCCTCGCCTTCGCTGGCCTTGGTGAGCAGCACTGGTCACTGAAACTTTGAACTGAAATATTATTCTGCTTCCGCTACGATGAAATGATCTGAAGAACTTGTATATATTTTGCAGTGTTCTCGGCGTGTGGATTGGAGTCGCTGGTCTACGTGTAAGCATAGTTAATCTAATCCAATGTAGCTGCATGCGGTGCGAGACTTGGGTGTTAAGCTAAGATTGCACGGCTGACTGTTCGTCCGTCCGTGATCCGTCCGTCCGCAGGTTGGTGTTCCTCGGGTGGATTCTGGTTGCGGCAACGTTCGTGATGTGCGGCACGTTCCTCCTCCTGCACAAGTAAGCGCGCCACCAACCTCAACCTCAACTCCTCACGCAAGAAGAAGTGCAGCAGTGACATGTGTTTTTCTTTCAGCGTGGTGGGGGACACGTGCGTGGCGATGGGCGAGTGGGTGCGGCGCCCGCAGGAGCACACGGCGCTGGACGACATCCTGCCGTGCGTCGACACGGCCGCCGCCTCGGAGGCGCTCGGCCGGAGCAAGGAGGTGAACTACCGCCTCGTGGACGTGCTCAACGGCGTCATCTCCAACGTGTCCAACCGCGACTTCCCGCCGCAGGCGCCGCTCTCGCCGCCGCTCTACTACAACCAGTCGGGCCCGCCCGTGCCGCCGCTCTGCAACCCCTACACGCCGGACCTCCGCGACCGCGCCTGCGCGCCCGGCGAGGTCGCCGGCCCGGACGCCGCGCGGCAGTCGTGGGGCGGCCTCGTGTGCCGGACGGCGGACGCCGGCGGGTCGGGGGTGTGCGCCACCGCCGGGCGACTGACGCCGTCCATGTACGCGCAGATGGTCGGCGCCGCCAACGTGAGCTACGGGCTGTCCCGGTACGGGCCGGTGCTGGTGGACCTGGCGGACTGCGCGTTCGTGCGCCGCGCGTTCCAGGCCGTCGGCGAGGACCACTGCCCCGGCCTGCGGAGGTACAGCGAGCAGGTGTACCGGGGCCTGCTGGCCGTCGCGGCCGCCGGGCTGCTCTCGGTGCTGCTGTGGGTGGTGCACTCGAGGGAGAGGCGGAAGAGGAGCGACGCCAGGGAGGTGGAGCTCATGGCGCCGCCGCCGCCCTTCAGGTACCCGCTGGAGGAGAAGGCGCTGCTGCACAGCCCCAGAAGAAGGCCGTACATGTGATGTGAGCGTGCCGGTTTGTTAGGCGGATATCATGCTAGTGCTAGTCTCCAACCGGCAGGGGCTTCCTGCAGGGTTGCATTATGCTTTGTAGCCTACTGCGAGATTGCATTGACAGTGTTGAATATGATAGCAAGGCACTAATTCAAACTTGAACCGTGATTTCCTGCTGCGAGCTAGTACCATATTCGTTGTGAAAAACGCTTATGAGTAATCCAACCAAAAAAATTACAAATACAAAGCAAACCGGAACCTAGGACACTGTCCGACAGCAAGAGGAACTCCTGCAGATTTGTGTAAAAAGCACTACTCCCTTCGTCTCAAAATAAATATCGCTGGTTTAGTATTTTGGGACGGCGGGAGTATATTTGGAAGGAGTATATTTGTGATAATCTTATCTGGTGAATGTCGGCTGAAAGAGGGATGTCAAACGAACGCTTTTCCTGCAGTTTTAGTAAACGAAAAATGCCTTCTTCTCAAGAAACTGTCATGTTATTCTGAAGAAGTTGTCATCCCCGCAACTAAAACTGCCAGCGAAATCGTTCGAAATGTCACCCACTCTCAGCGAACGTTCGCCAACTAAGAAGGCTCTTTTTATTTTTGGATTTAAGCATGTTCTAGTAGATCGGCCTAAAACCCAAATTTCCTCGTATATTTTTTTCTCCTAAAACTTTTCTCCACTAGCTGAGATATAGTCTAGAGTAGGCACTTCTTGAAAAAAAAGATATGTGTTGCATTGCTTCCTGCTCGTCCGCAACTTTCCCGCCCGATCCTAACACAACAACCATCGCTCACCTTGCCACTGGCCGTTCGCGGCACCGACGATTGGCGGAATGGAAAGCCTCACCCTCGCCCATGCCCGGAGACCCACCACAAAATTGGCTCTGCAAGGATCAAAACGGTGGCGCAAGGGAAAAACTTGATAAAGAGCTCCAGGTCGCCGGCGGTGGTCGCTATAGTCGCTCAACCGCCACCACCCTACCGCCCTTGGCCCAGTCATCCGGTAAGCGGGACTATTGGTCATCGACCAAGGCGGCGAAGAACATGACTACATTGGCAAAGAAGAAGAAATCAATGGTCGCCTCGACGCCACCTCCTCAACGTCCCGCGGCATCGATGACTACTGCTCGGCCTTCTACAACCGCACAGCCACCACATCCACCTTCGACGACCAAAGAGTAGAAGGATTCAGACGAGAATTGGAGCAAGGCCGATGTGCTCGAGGCTCGAAAGGTTAGTAAAATCTTTTTGTTCTGCAATTTTGCAACTGAATGATGCATGATTTGACTTTGATTGCTAGTTTTTTTTCTTTGTTATTGTAGTGAGCAAGTGAATGATGATGTAGAAGATTTCATGGAACAATTAAATGCAAGACATATAGCCAAGAGATGGCGAGAAATGCCGAGAGGTAGGAGGAGGATGAGGAGGTGGATGTGCCGGACACCCAAACATTGAAAAGGAGGAGCAAGTCATTCAACTACAACACTGAGGAAGATGAAGCTTTGTGGTGGCGCCAATGGTGGTGCCGGCAGGAGATCGTGAGGCCATTGTGAACTATGTTATCTTTTGGTCCACCATATGTTTGGTGGACTTCTTGAAATGAACTTGATCATTTGGTGCCTTTTGGCACAAATTACATTTATATTCGTTGGGTTGGATGAACTTCATTTATACTCGTAGTTGAACTGCGATGTGGTGTATTCGATTTGTTTATGTTTGTTTCAATTGTTTGAGCAAACGTTTGGAAAACTTGACAAAAGAAAATTTAGGGAGTAAGTTTTAGAAAACATTCTAGATAAGATTTCCTTAAATATAATTTATTTATTTTTGCGCGGGGGG
>NW_021212875.1:0-912 GCF_002162155.2 Triticum dicoccoides | reverse complement strand
CCTGGGACTTAATGGCTTTCTTTGCCTCAAACTTGATATCAAGGGGAAGAAGTTCAATCGCCCATTTGGCCACTCGACCAGTTGCGTCTCTGTTGTGCAAAATCTCTGATAGTGGAGCGTCGCTGACGACTGTGATGGAATGGTCAGAGAAATAATGAGCAACCTTCTTTGTGGTCATGTATATTCCATACACAAGCTTCTGATAATGAGGATATCTCTGCTTGGATGGAGTCAAGACTTCAGACAAATAATACACTGGGCGCTGAACTTTGAGAGCTTTTCCTTCTTCTTCCCGCTCGACCGTTAGCACAGTACTGACGACTTGTCCTGTGGCTGCGATGTAGAGCAACAGAGGCTCTTTGCTGATTGGAGCAGCAAGCACCGGCTGGGTGGAGAGCAGAGCTTTTAGCTCGGCAAACGCTGCATCGACTTCTGGAGTCCACTCGAACTTGTCAGCCTTCTTCATCAGTCGGTAAAGAGGCAGTGCCTTTTCACCGAGTCGTGAGAAGAATCGACTTAATGCGGCCAGGCATCCAGTAAGCTTCTGGACATCGTGCACTCGCACAGGGCGTTTCATTCGGAGAATAGTGCCAATCTTCTCTGGGTTAGCGTCGATTCCCCGTTCGGAAACGAGAAAACCGAGTAACTTGCCACCAGGAACTCCAAATGTGCACTTTGATGGATTGAGCTTGATATCATACCTTCTGAGGTTGGCAAATGTTTCGGCGAGGTCAGCGAGCAGGTCGGAACCTTTTCGTGACTTGACAACAATATCATCCATATAAGCTTCCACATTCCGACTGATTTGGGTGAGTAGACACTTCTGAATCATTCGCATAAATGTGGCTCCGGCATTCTTGAGGCCGAATGGCATGGTGATATAGCAGAAGCACCCGAATGGAGTGATGAAAG
>NW_021212874.1:0-1592 GCF_002162155.2 Triticum dicoccoides | reverse complement strand
AAAGTATCTATTGTTTTATGCGGATCGAGACTGGGATTTGTCACTCCGTGTAAACGGAGAGGTATCTCTGGGCCCACTCGGTAGGACATCATCATATGCGCAATGTGACCAAGGAGTTGATCACGGGATGATGTGTTACGGAACGAGTAAAGTGACTTGCCGGTAACGAGATTGAACAAGGTATCGGTATACCGACGATCGAATCTCGGGCAAGTAAAATACCGCTAGACAAAGGGAATTGAATACGGGATCGATTGAGTCCTTGACATCGTGGTTCATCCGATGAGATCATCGTGGAACATGTGGGAGCCAACATGGGTATCCAGATCCCGCTGTTGGTTATTGACCGGAGAACGTCTCGGTCATGTCTGCATGTCTCCCGAACCCGTAGGGTCTACACACTTAAGGTTCGATGACGCTAGGGTTATAAAGGAAGCTTGTATGTGGTTACCGAATGTTGTTCGGAGTCCCGAATGAGATCCCGGACATCACGAGGAGTTTCGGAATGGTCCAGAGGTAAAGATTTATATATAGGAAGTCCTGTTTCGGCCATCGGGACAAGTTTCGGGGTCATCGGTATTGTACCGGGACCACCGGAAGGGTCCCGGGGGCCCACCGGGTGGGGCCACCTGCCCCGGGGGGCCACATGGGCTGTAGGGGGTGCGCCTTGGCCTACATGGGCCAAGGGCACCAGCCCCAAGAGGCCCATGCGCCTAGGGAACCCTAGAGGGAAGAGTCCTCAAGGGGGAAGGCACCTCCGAGGTGCCTTGGGGAGGATGGACTCCTCGCCCCCTCTTGGCCGCCGCACCAGATGCCATCTGGAGGCTGGCCGCCGCCCCTTGGGGTGGGAAACCCTAAAGGGGGCGCAACCCTCCCCTTCCCCTATATATATGAGGCCTAGGGGCTGCCCATAAGACGCGATTTGATCTCTCGTTGGTGCAGCCCTGCCCCTCTCCCTCCTCCTCTTCTCCCATGGTGCTTGGCGAAGCCCTGCGGGATTACCACGCTCCTCCACCACCACCACACCGTTGTGCTGTTGTTGGATGGAGTCTTCCTCAACCTCTCCCTCTCTCCTTGCTGGATCAAGGCGTGGGAGACGTCACCGGGCTGTACGTGTGTTGAACGCGGAGGTGCCGTCCGTTCGGCACTTGATCATCGGTGATCTGAATCACGACGAGTACGACTCCATCAACCCCGTTCACTTGAACGCTTCCGCTTAGCGATCTACAAGGGTATGTAGATGCACTCCCTTTCTACTCGTTGCTGGTCTCTCCATAGATAGATCTTGGTGTTACGTAGGAAAATTTTTGAATTTCTGCTACGTTCCCCAACAGTGGCATCATGAGCTAGGTCTATTGCGTAGATTCTTTGCACGAGTAGAACACAAAGTAGTTGTGGGCG
Organism: Triticum dicoccoides; assembly: GCF_002162155.2. Classification (NCBI taxonomy): domain Eukaryota; kingdom Viridiplantae; phylum Streptophyta; class Magnoliopsida; order Poales; family Poaceae; genus Triticum; species Triticum dicoccoides. The sequence continues at coordinate 191 of NW_021212874.1, read as the reverse complement.
TTGATGTTGTTCAATATGCTTACCGTTACTAGTCCAATCTTGTTTCGACGGTATTGTGGGATGAAGCGGCCCGGACCGACCTTACACGTACTCTTACGTGAGACAGGTTCCACCGATTGACATGCACTTGGTGCATAAGGTGGCTAGCGGGTGCCAGTCTCTCCCACTTTAGTCGGAACGGATTCGATGAA
>NW_021212873.1:0-1032 GCF_002162155.2 Triticum dicoccoides | reverse complement strand
TCAAAGCCACATCATCAATTTACAACCCTTTCTGACTTCATTTGTTATTTTTCATGCATTTACTGATTATTTTGAGCTATAAGACCATGAAATTGAAAAGCATTTGAAATGAACTCTGAAAAGGTTCCAAGTTGGCATGGTATCATCATTTCACCCACGTAGCATGTGCAAGAAAGTAGAGAGGCTTACAACAAATACTGGATGCACTTCGTGTACAAAACAGACAATCTCCATCGAAGTATCAGGGTTTCATACGGAAACTCGTCTGTTACAAAGGGATTTCATTTTTTGAATTTATTTGAATCCCCTTGTTTTTCTATGTTCAAAATGCACCATTCAAAGCCACATCATCAATTTACAACCCTTTCTGACTTCATTTGTTATTTTTCATGCATTTACTGATTATTTTGAGCCATAAGACCATGAAATTGAAAAGCATTTGAAATGAACTCTGAAAAGGTTCCAAGTTGGCATGGTATCATCATTTCACCCACGTAGCATGTGCAAGAAAGTAGAAAGGCTTACGGAAAAAACTGGATGCACTTCGTGTACAAAACAAACAATCTCCTTCAAAGTATCAGGGTTTCATACGGAAACTCGTCTGTTACAAAGGGATTTCATTTCTTTTGAACTTATTTGAACCCCCTTGTTTTTCTGTGTTCAAAATGCACCATTCAAAGCCACATCATCAATTTACAACCCTTGCTCACTTCATCTGTTATTTTTCATGCATGTACTGATTATTTTGAGCTATAAGACAATGAAATTGAAAAGCATTTGAAATGAACTCTGATAAGGTTCCAAGTTGGCATGGTATCATCATTTCACCCACATAGCACGTGCAAGAAAGTAGAGAGGCTTACGGCAAAAACTGGATGCACTTCGTGTACAAAACAGACAATCTCCTTCGAAGTATCAGGGTTTCATACGGAAACTCGTCTGTTACAAAGGGATTTCATTTTTTGAATTTATTTGAATCCCCTTGTTTTTCTATGTTCAAAATGCACCATTCAAAGCCACATCATCAATTTA
>NW_021212872.1:0-1352 GCF_002162155.2 Triticum dicoccoides | reverse complement strand
ACACCACTTTCGCGGTTCATCTCAACATCGGCAAGGTTATTGAAGCACACAGTAGCAACATCATCAAAGCAGCCGAGTTGCTGTCGTAGCACCGCCATGGCTGTGGAAGCACCTATTACGTCCGTTGAAGCACATCATTGCAACATCATTGAAACTGACATGTTGATGCTATAGCATCACTGCAACCATCAGAGCACACCACGACCTCAAAAGATGTCGTCACAACATTGTCGAAGTAGCCAGGCTGCCCTCGTGGCATCGTCGTGGCTGCCAAAGCACGCGTTGCGCCATCGCCACAATCATCGAAGCATGCCATCCCGGTGGATTAGGACCGGTGGCGCACCTGGATGATCGCACTCACCGCGCTCGTCATGACGGCCGTCTGGGCGGCGCTGATGGCGATGGTCGTGTGCGAGTCACCGGAGTGGGTCGTATACTTCTAATCTGGAGACCCACTCTTTGAGTGACACCTGGCAGTACGGATCTCAAAGCAGCAAGGCAGCCTTCGTCTCTGAAAGTCTGAATCCCAGTTGTGAAATCCCGACTACCACTGCCGGCCTCGGGTACAGCCGCACACCTTGATGCCGGCGTCGACTTTTCCCTTGTCACAAGTCACAACACGATGGATGCTTGCTCTCGTCGCTCGCGGCCAACTGCTGGAATGTTGCGAGTCAACGGCTCCTGGAGGCGGAAGCTGCAGCCTGCAGGACGACGCCGATCACGCTCACGCTACAGCAAAGCGTCCATGCACGTTCTGCATGTGCATGCAACAAGCCTTGGATCATTATGTCGACGGGGTACTCATACTCCCTATCTATCGAAAATGTTAAGAGCATCTAAGAATAAAACTAAGATTTAGAAAAAAAATCACACAAAGACAAAGCATGGCCACCACTGCACCGGGGCCTCTTTTGATTACATCACAAACTCCAATGTAAATGCATGGTTAATTTGGCGAGGTTCAAACGCACACAACAGTGCAGCCGTTTCGAGTGAGAGCCACACATGGTGTGCGTGCATGCATTCGTCATGTGAAGAGAAAGATGAAACAATATAAAACATTAATGAATTGCATCCTGCTAGGTGTGTAGTGATATACGTATGACAATGTACATGGATATCTCATGGTTTAGCTAGATATTTGGCTGGCATATATATAGTCCATCAGAATGAGTATCCCATTGTCCGAGTCCAGGCAAGTATCGAGCCTTCTCAGGGCACTTGCAATGTGGACCGTCGGATTGTGTGTCCAAACATATCCCAGCCCTTGAATCTTCAGACGAAATGATCCTGACCGTTGGATCGAGTCTGATGTGACTAGCAATAAATAGTGCCTCGTTTTTACACTCTTG
>NW_021212871.1:0-898 GCF_002162155.2 Triticum dicoccoides | reverse complement strand
GCTCAAGGTGCCTAGCCACAACGTCGCTAATGATCCGAGGATGGTGCCCGGTTATAGCAATCTTGCAGATTACCTGCCCGACGAAGTACATTATGAACCCATGGATGTGCAGATACAAAGATACGAGTACGGGAAGCCTCTCGTCAAAGATGAAAGATCTCTATCAACGATGATGCGAAGATTGCATGATTGGTACTTGAAAATCTGCAGAGACTCTGGGGGGAGGAGTACTTTGTATGTGAAAGTTAAAAAGGAGCATGACCTCGTTGGAATTGATCTGTTGCCTGTTCCATTTGAGGAGTTCTATCAGTTTTTCAATCAATTGGCCCTCGATAAAACAATGGTCGCCTGCTACTGTCTGTAAGTAGTACTACTTCTGTCATTAAGTTTCTCTATATAGCTTAGCTCTTTCATTGCATGTATTTATAATCATCCTCACTATATTATGCAGATTGAAAATCGCTGAATTGAAGAAAAGACAAGTCGGTGATATTGGGTTCATTAACACATATCTCATAGATGCAACTCAGGTTAAACTTCATGCCGCAGCTACCGAGGCCAACTTGCTACGATCGTTCGTAATAAATCAAAACAAAGATATAATACTCTTTCCTTACAACTTCAGGTGAGTGTTACTGTCTTGTGCGTATTCGGTTTCCCTTATATATTAGTCAAGGTTATAGTAATGTAATTGATGAGTTATGCATGTGTGTGCAGTTTCCACTATATTCTCCTAGAGATTAAGCTTGAGCAGGGAGTAGTAACCGTCTTAGACTCTAAACGAAAAGATCCCCAGGACTATGCAGACATGACTCAAATACTCCAGAAGTAAGTTAAATCGATCATTATCCACCATATCAGCAACTTTGTTCATTTCCTGATATCAAGTAATTGTTTT
>NW_021212870.1:0-1595 GCF_002162155.2 Triticum dicoccoides | reverse complement strand
GAAAGTTCAAATCCCTGCAGGGTGTCCCAACTTAGCCCATCACAAGCTCTCACGGTCAATGAAGGATATTCCTTCTCCCAGGAAGACCCGATCAGACTCGGAATCCCGGTTACAAGAAATTTCGACAATGGTAAAACAAGACCAACAAAGCCGCCCGGATGTGCCGACAAATCCTGATAGGAGCTGCACATATCTCGTTCTCAGGGCACACCGGATGAGCCAGACATCAGGTTGGCATAGACCCTGGTTGTCCAGGGGGCGCCAGACATCGCTCAGGTTGGACCAACACTTAGAGAAGCACTGGCCCGGGGGGGTTAAAATAAAGATGACCCTCGGGCTCCGGAAACCCAAGGGAAAAAGACTAGGTTGTTAGCAATTGTAAAACCAAGGTTGGGCCTTGCTGGAGGAGTTTTATTCAAGGCGAACTGTCAAGGGGTTCTCATTATAACCCAACCGCGTAAGGAACGCAAAATCAAGGAACATAACACCGGTATGACGGAAACTAGGGCGGCAAGAGTGGAACAAAACACCAGGCATAAGGCCGAGCCTTCCACCCTTTACCAAGTATATAGGTGCATTAATTAAATAAGAGATATTGTTATATGCCAACAAATAATCATGTTCCAACATGGAACAAACTCCAATCTTCACCTGCAACTAGCAACGCTATAAGAGGGGCTGAGCAAAGCGGTAACATAGCCAAACACTGGTTTGCTAGGACAAGGTGGGTTATAGGCTTGACATGGAAATATGGGAGGCATGGTATAGCAAGTGGTAGGTGTCGCGGCATAGCAAAAGAGCGAGCAACTAGCAAGCAAAGATAGAAGTGATTTCGAGGGTATGGTCATCTTGCCTGCAAAGTTCTCCGAGAAGACGAAAGATTGATCCTCGTAAGCATACTCAACGGGTCCTCGATCACGTACTCGTCTCCTGGCTCTACCCAAAGCAAGAACATGAGCAAAGGAAACGACAATCAACCACGTGCAATGCGCAAGCAACATGATGCAAAACATGGCATGATATGCGGGATGTGATATGCAATGCATATGCGTGCTCTGAAAGGAAAAGATTGAACAAGGCATCAACTTGGCAAACCAAGTGCACCTCTGGAAAGATGAGAGGATTTCGGTCGAAATCGATATAAAGATCGCCAGAATCGGATGCACATTTTGCAAGTGGCAAGCAAAACAATAATGGCACAAATCTGCGATTAACAGCACGATGCCATCTAGAATGCAACAAGAAACTAAGCTACTGCACTCTAACAAAGCAACAAAGCACATGGCAGTAATATACTCAAGATGCTTGACAAAAAATGAACACTGATCTACGGCTAAATCTCACAATAGCAGGTTCAAACAAGCATGGCAAAAGTGCAAAAGATAATAGGTTCACAGACTTAGTGAAAATAACATGTCAGGAATTAACATCAGGAAGCAATGTTTAGAGCAAGATAACAACATGCTACAGGAACATATCATGGCAAGGCAAGGCATGGAATGAAACTACTCAGAGCATATAACAAAAGTCTCTTACTGACCATAAGCCAAAAGGGATCAGAAAATATGATGGCACCCATGTAAACATAGCAAGTT
>NW_021212869.1:0-1018 GCF_002162155.2 Triticum dicoccoides | reverse complement strand
CTAAAGAGAACAACTCAAAGGAACATATAACTTTCTGAGTTGTGGATGCATAGATTAGTATGTCGAACCAAGTTCAACATATTTCTTCCGGATAACCCATGCAGAAAGGTAGAACTGGCAGAGTCACGATTTATGAATGGAGAACTCCTCAAGAGTACTCTAATTGTGATTTTTTTTTGATCCAATAAACATCTGCCATAAGTAGTTCATGGTATTTGGAAGAAGAAGATACCACGGACTTCAAGGACTATCGCAAAGGTTACTAATATCCTAAAGGCACTAGCAATTACTATCAACATGAAGTAGGTAGAGTGAATCTCGGGTTCAGAACCCAGGAGTAGAATACCTACTACTAAGTGGCATCACGGGATGCTTTCGAGAATGATGGCCAGAATCATCACACTGGGAACACAAATCATGGCTAGACCACTAGATGATCCCCTGAGACACCTAGGGTCATAATAATTATTCCAACATAATGTCAAGGCAATAGAATACCTCAACTCAACAATTAGTGTGATTGAGCTGGCATAAAGGAACATCGAAACCAGAGGGAGAGGATTTTGCAAATGCATCAGACTATTTAGAAACCTGGAATGACTCGGACAGCATAACGGCTATAATTGCTCAAAAAGATTTGAGACAATCACAAAAATGGTGGCATAACCACTCAGAAGCACAATATCAAGGTTCCGAGATCAACAATTAACATACGGAAGTAGTAGGAACTGAACTGAGACTTAAATCCAACAATCTTATAAGTCTACTGATTAGTAACACGTGATCCTAATAGAAAGAAGAGATAGCCTAGTTCTTAATCCCCGCAGGAAAGATAAGATGACTCAGATCAGAAGGGCATGAGGTATAAGGAGTAAAAAGAGCCTTACGTTCCATCCCACAATCAATTCCCTTATATAACTAAAGAATTTCTAGACTCAACTTCGACCGGTTTGGCTTGGTAATCCTACAGGCAGTCAAGCTCTGATACCAACGCTGTCAGGACCCCGACTCAATGCCA
>NW_021212868.1:0-1228 GCF_002162155.2 Triticum dicoccoides | reverse complement strand
CTTGTATTCGAGCCCTCGAGGCCCCTGGCTTGTATTATGATGCTTGTATGACTTATTTTATTTGTAGAGTTGTGTTGTGATATCTTCCCGTGAGTCCCTGATCTTGATCGTACACATTTGCGTGCATGATTAGTGTACGATTGAATCGGGGGCGTCATAAGTTGGTATCAGAGCCGACTGCCTGTAGGAATCCCCCTTCCAACTCCTTGGCCGAAGTCGAGTCTAGACATTGCAAAACTTTTACTAACATGGCTGTGTGTCTTATGGGCCCACGTCGCCATTGGGTGGTAATAGGATCTTTTACTCCTCGCCTATACTCTGGGACTCTGATCTCTCCTCTATTCGGGTTAAATGGATTTTGCTAAATCTAACATTAGGATCTCGTTATCACTTTCACCCGGAGAGCCCCTTATTATTGATGATCGTCTACTGCACGTGAAGACCCTGAAGATACTCTCCGCTGTAACCCGAGAATTTGTGTCCGTTGCTTTTGCAATTCCCTACCACCAAAATATCCCTATGGATAAATACATACATCTGTCGTTCTTGCTTTTGTTCCCAGTTGATCTTGTCATTGGAAGATACCCTGAAATTCTCTCTATTGATCCGAGAATACTTTGTGCCTACTACCTTACAGTTCCTTTCCACCTGAATAACCCTACGGATAATTTCTCGCACCTTTCGAGTATCCGCTCATCCCAGTTGTTCAGGTGTTTCACAGAAGTCTTTGAAATACTATTCAATCATCCGAAAATCCCTAGTAGCTTTATTGCTCTACAAATACTTGTCTACTAGCATTATGGATGCTTCCCATATATCTGGCAATATTCACTAGTATCTTTTGACACCGTCATTTTGATCCTATTGATTCAATATGTGTGCGAATGCACACAATCATCTATCAACCCTTCTAAATTTCTTTCCGACTCAGACATCATTTTTGAACATGAGCTGGTTCTCGACCAAACTATTTGTCACCAATTGTGCCTCTGGTCTATCCGACTTATCCATCCTTGATCAGAGCGACTGCTTCTGAACCTTTGTTTTGGAAATCGTAATTCCTTTGTTATCTAAGCATCGAATTATTCCAATGTTCTATAATATGATGCCCGTGCATTCTTTCTGGAGTACCGATACTCACATCAGCTCTGTTGTGGATCGCCCGATCCATTGTTGGATTTCATCTGACAGTGTCCTTCATAATTAATCACTTTGTGAGTTCCTTCTC
>NW_021212867.1:0-1426 GCF_002162155.2 Triticum dicoccoides | reverse complement strand
CATGTCTATCGAGAGGGGACAAATACCGGCAACACAGAAGGGAACACAATCAATGCAATGCACAATATGATGCATGATCATGACATGGCAAAATGAATGTGTTTTGAGCTAATGCAACTAGCAACAGATTAAATGAAGTTGGTTTGAATACAAGATTCAAATTTAAACTCCATATGTGATTATTTAAATGCCCTTCACTTCATTTGCCCTAAACAGTAGTGATAAGTTGTTCTAACATGCATGAAAATGGTATAGATGGATTCCTTGAATTTTTCTGATAATTTTTCATATATAAATTATTTAATTTGGAGTTACGGTTAATTTTCTATGAATTTTGGAAGTTTTAGGCATTTTTCTGGAATTTCAGAATTAAATTAAATCCAGAAAGCATTACTGCGTCAGCATGACGTTGGCATGACGTCAGCAAGTCAACAGGGGCCGGCTCGGGTCAATCCTGACGTGTGGGGTCCACCCGTCAGTGACACAGGGGCTAATCCCGCGTTGACCCGGGCTTTGACCCACTACGGGGCCCACTGTCAGTGGCTGTGGGGGGGTGTTTAAGCGTCATTAGTGCTAATTAGGCGTGCCACGTCGGCAGTCGCCGGAGTGTCGCCGGCGACGACCAAAACTGCGGCGGGAGCTCGCCGGAGTGGCGCTGCGAGGGGTTTTGGGCCAAGCCAAGGGCACCAGAGGGTTGCCCTTGCTTGCGCGCATCCAAAGGAGGCATGCGAAAGGCGCGGGGTGGCTGGAGTTCACCGGAATGGAGCCCGAGGCGGCGGCCGGAGCTCGGGTGGGTGCGGGGTTAGCGCTGCAGCTTGCAAACAAGCTAGCTGCCACGCTAGCGTTGCTCCACGGGTCGTTGCGAGTGCAACGGACGCACGCGCGGGGCCATTTGGTCACCGGGGCTTCGCCGGCGACGAGTCCGTGCGGCGGAGCGTCTCGGCTCCGGTAGAGGGGGCGGCTAGAGCTCGTAATCGGGCTTGGGGTTAGGGGGAAACGAAGCAGGGACTCACGGGGATCGTGCAGGGAGGGTCAGCGAGCTCGGGGAAGCGACGATGGTGGCGAATTGACGGTGAAGATCCTCGGCGGCCGGCGATGGAAACGGCGATGCCGGCGGCGTTGTGGCGCGTCCGGGGCCTCGTGGCTCGTTGAGGAGGTAGAGGGAGGACCCGCGGAGCTTCCTGGGGCGTCGGTGAGCCGTGGGGTGGCCGGTAGCCACGGTGGCTCTCGTCGGTGGCGGCGGCTCCGTTCGGTCGCGGGAGGGGAAACAGAGGAGCGAGGGGGAGGGAGGTCCAGAGAGCGAGGGAGAAGTGAGAGGGGGTCGGGGCTGCGTGGCGTCGCGGGAGGGACCAGGGAAGGAGGAGGCAGCCAGGCAGGGAGGAGGTGGCCTCCTCGGCCGCGCGCGTGCGAGCACGCAGCTGCTCCC
>NW_021212866.1:0-1516 GCF_002162155.2 Triticum dicoccoides | reverse complement strand
GACGCTGGTCACCGGGCCCTATATGAGATCCTCGTGGTAAGTTTCTCCTGCATACTAGCCAAATCATGCACGTAATGTTCGTTTCATTACTAACTAATATGACTGGCTCATGAAAACAAAATGTGCAGTCCGTGTGCGAGAAAACCGGCCAGACCCCTCCACTGATGCCCCAGATTGCTATAGCAGACACGGTGAGTTTCATTTGAATGGTCATTAGTTACTATTATTCATATTTTAGTTGCATCATGCTAACTAAACATTGCAAATGATCTTTCATGCAGTACGCCTCCCAAAAAGGATCGGCCGATCCTTCTCCGTCTCGCGGTGGCGCAACCCCGACCGGTCCTTCACCTCCCAAATTATGGTAAGTTTTCCCAAGTGTTTTTCTTAACAAATGCTTTGTTAGCTAGGAAATGGCATAACAACCTAGGATAGCTCAATAATGATCTATAGCTAGCTTAGCTAGTTCATTTATGACATAATTAGCTCACTTAGGTAAAAAAAATGGCATAACAACCTAGGATAGCTCAATAATGATCTATAATTAGCTTAGCTACTTCATTTATGACATAATTAGCGCACTTAGGTAAAAATTGGCATAATAACCTTGGTTTAGCTCCAAAATGACATATACTTAGCTTATTTTCCTCAAAAATGACATAATAACCTTACTTAGCTCCGAACTGACATACTTTACCTAGGATAGCTATAAAATGACCTATGCTTAGCCTTTTTCCTCCTAAATGACTTAATATGCTTAGTTAGCTGAAAAATGTCATTACTACCTAGGATAGCTAAATAATGATCTATACTTAGCTTACCTAGTTCATTTATGACATAATTAGCTTATTTAGGTAAAAAAATGGCATAATAACCATGGTTTAGCTCCAAACTATCATATAATTAGTTTATTTTCCTCCAAAATGATAAAATAACCTTACCTACCTCCAAAATGATCGGTTTTAACTAGCATAGCTCTAAAATGACTTACAATTATCATTTTGTCCTGCAAAATGAATAAATATGATTAGTTAACTCAAAAATGGCATAACTACCTAGGTTAGCTCCAAAATGACCTGTTTACCTAGCTTAGCTCTAAAATGACCTACACACTTAGCATTTTTACCTACCTTAGCTAAAAAATGGCATTTTTACCTGCCTTAGTTAGAATAAGAAGAATTTCTTCTTCTTCTCCTTCTTTTTCTTCTAGCTAGTCTTCTTCTTCTTCTAACTTTCATCTTTCCTAATTTGCAGATTTGCTTGAGATGAGGAAGCTAGCATTGATGGAAACTTGTTGCAAACTTTTACTTGTGCTTGTGCTTCCTTTTTATTTATGAAAACTTGTTGCAAACTTGTTGGATATGTATGTATGGAAATGTTGTTGGAAACCATTGTATGTTGTTGGAAACTTGTATATGTTCATGTTGTTGGAAACTTGTATATGTTGTTGGAAACTTATTGTTGGTATGATTGTTGAAATAATTTTGAAATGTATACACACACACACACACACACA
>NW_021212865.1:0-2092 GCF_002162155.2 Triticum dicoccoides | reverse complement strand
CAGGTGGACCAAGGTCCTGGCCACCGAAAAATACGGACTCGACCGCCACGACAAAGGGCACACACGGCACAAATGGCTACCTCAACCTAAGCAGGAGAACCCAAGGCACATACCCCGACGTCAACACATCACTACGGTCCAAGATAATAGGAAGGATACACAAAGAGGCATCCTAAAGCCTCGGCTCAATGGTCATAAACGTCAAATCAGGGAAGCTGGTACCAAGTCTAGCAACTCCCAGTCTGGTCAACGGACAGAGAACAGCTCAAGCCTATCCGGCCCAAGCCACAAACTCGATCAACCATGTGAAATTCATAGTACTCCTAGAAGGACGGCGAAGCATACCAATAGAGAATGCCGGATCCTCAAAACAAAGCGGTCGGTCGTGTGTCGGAAACAATGAAGGGAGGCGTCTAGTCAAGAGACCCCCCCCAGAACATAAAAGTACGGCCAATCGCTCCGGATCACACCAACCACAGCAATTCAATTGCAGTACCTCTAGACCTAGTAGTCCGGGGGCTCCATAACACATAAATCCCCCGCGGGTACGGAACCACAAATAACATCTCCTAAAAGATGCCAGGTGTAAAGGCCAAGTCCTATTGGCCCACCACTCTAACGGTTGTCTCCGAATCACCAAAGAATGCCATGCCAAAGAATAATTCTTCGGCACCTTCCCCTCATACGGTAATTTACCGTATGCTATCGGGATGAACCACGTTGACTAGATTCCACGTGGTAAACAATTAGGCCAACACCGTGTGATATAATCACACCTATGGGCAAGACCAAACCCCGCCCTTAGAGCAAAAATCATATAGCTGCCGGAGCAGCGAGTTGTGCATGCCTATCAAAATTTTGATATGATAGCCAACTATCCAGACACCCACTAGGGAGTCCGCGCTACTTCACGGTATAACGGCTGGGTTAACCAGGGTCCGATCAGGAACCCTCGGATCAACCTCAAGAGGACGTTCAGCCGCCTCCAGGCATCTGCCTTTACAAACTAACCTTGATGCAGAACAGGATTGGCGACGTAGAATCGGCCCGGACACACAAGGGCAGGAACATGCATGTGAACCCCCACAAAGAAGGCAGTTCAGATTCACTTCGGATCCACTCAAAGCCCCCTCCAATCCGGCCATCACAGGTTCCGTCAAAAACACCTCTTTTCATAATCATAAGTCTTACTCATATGCATAGACATATCATCATACTACAATGCGTAGACTTAAATAACACTTACCGACCATCATTTATCATCGACGCCTCTTCGCCAAAAATGGCAGCCACGCCTCTTGTTACGCCCGATTATGCCGGGGGCTTCACAGTACGGTAATAAAGTCCGACCACCTTTTCGGTCGCTCGGCACCCCGAACTTATAGCACTATATGCATCAGCTCCGAATCATGTCTTGGGTCATTGGTTGGGTTTGCCTGGCTCCCATGGTTTGGTACCTTACGTTCCGTTCCATCGGCTAAGGTAGCGCTGGGAGAACTACTGCGATTGTGTCCCGGTTCTGCCAGACGAGCACCTCAGTAGAGAAAGCCGAAAACTGACTGTAATGATACAGCGAGAGCTGGTCAGCTGTTCAAGAGGTTGTAAAATCCTTAAAGATATATTCCGCATAACGCCATTATAAATGCAGAGTGCGAAGGATCGTTCTTCCGATCAGGCGCCGATAGAACCCCTAGTTCGGCCTTCCGAACACTAGGGGCTGCGCCGACCATACTCGAATTCCTATGGCTAAGTAAGAGTGGTAAAGCCCTATAGTTTGATTGCCTGGTTCATGGTGAGGAACACCTCCTTAAAAGGACCCAGCCATGGGATAAAGAGTGTTCATGTATGTCCCGAACACCCCCGTATTTCTTTCGTGGGGGCACAAGCTGACGACTGGCCAACTCTCAGGATTTACATACACTAAACAGCCACACAGGAAGAACATATGTTCAAACAAATCAGGAAATAAATAATAAAAGTGCAATTATCCCATATCACAAAGTATGACACGAATGCCCTCAGGGAAATATAATGTCTTTAGTACACTTATCTGCCACAAGGTGGGCTCCCTTCAGTACACCCTCATAGCACT
>NW_021212864.1:0-2094 GCF_002162155.2 Triticum dicoccoides | reverse complement strand
CAGGTGGACCAAGGTCCTGGCCACCGAAAAATACGGACTCGACCGCCACGACAAAGGGCACACACGGCACAAATGGCTACCTCAACCTAAGCAGGAGAACCCAAGGCACATACCCCGACGTCAACACATCACTACGGTCCAAGATAATAGGAAGGATACACAAAGAGGCATCCTAAAGCCTCGGCTCAATGGTCATAAACGTCAAATCAGGGAAGCTGGTACCAAGTCTAGCAACTCCCAGTCTGGTCAACGGACAGAGAACAGCTCAAGCCTATCCGGCCCAAGCCACAAACTCGATCAACCATGTGAAATTCATAGTACTCCTAGAAGGACGGCGAAGCATACCAATAGAGAATGCCGGATCCTCAAAACAAAGCGGTCGGTCGTGTGTCGGAAACAATGAAGGGAGGCGTCTAGTCAAGAGACCCCCCCCCCAGAACATAAAAGTACGGCCAAACGCTCCGGATCACACCAACCACAGCAATTCAATTGCAGTACCTCTAGACCTAGTAGTCCGGGGGCTCCATAACACATAAAGCCCCCGCGGGTACGGAACCACAAATAACATCTCCTAAAAGATGCCAGGTGTAAAGGCCAAGTCCTATTGGCCCACCACTCTAACGGTTGTCTCCGAATCACCAAAGAATGCCATGCCAAAGAATAATTCTTCGGCACCTTCCCCTCATACGGTAATTTACCGTATGCTATCGGGATGAACCACGTTGACTAGATTCCACGTGGTAAACAATTAGGCCAACACCGTGTGATATAATCACACCTATGGGCAAGACCAAACCCCGCCCTTAGAGCAAAAATCATATAGCTGCCGGAGCAGCGAGTTGTGCATGCCTATCAAAATTTTGATATGATAGCCAACTATCCAGACACCCACTAGGGAGTCCGCGCTACTTCACGGTATAACGGCTGGGTTAACCAGGGTCCGATCAGGAACCCTCGGATCAACCTCAAGAGGACGTTCAGCCGCCTCCAGGCATCTGCCTTTACAAACTAACCTTGATGCAGAACAGGATTGGCGACGTAGAATCGGCCCGGACACACAAGGGCAGGAACATGCATGTGAACCCCCACAAAGAAGGCAGTTCAGATTCACTTCGGATCCACTCAAAGCCCCCTCCAATCCGGCCATCACAGGTTCCGTCAAAAACACCTCTTTTCATAATCATAAGTCTTACTCATATGCATAGACATATCATCATACTACAATGCGTAGACTTAAATAACACTTACCGACCATCATTTATCATCGACGCCTCTTCGCCAAAAATGGCAGCCACGCCTCTTGTTACGCCCGATTATGCCGGGGGCTTCACAGTACGGTAATAAAGTCCGACCACCTTTTCGGTCGCTCGGCACCCCGAACTTATAGCACTATATGCATCAGCTCCGAATCATGTCTTGGGTCATTGGTTGGGTTTGCCTGGCTCCCATGGTTTGGTACCTTACGTTCCGTTCCATCGGCTAAGGTAGCGCTGGGAGAACTACTGCGATTGTGTCCCGGTTCTGCCAGACGAGCACCTCAGTAGAGAAAGCCGAAAACTGACTGTAATGATACAGCGAGAGCTGGTCAGCTGTTCAAGAGGTTGTAAAATCCTTAAAGATATATTCCGCATAACGCCATTATAAATGCAGAGTGCGAAGGATCGTTCTTCCGATCAGGCGCCGATAGAACCCCTAGTTCGGCCTTCCGAACACTAGGGGCTGCGCCGACCATACTCGAATTCCTATGGCTAAGTAAGAGTGGTAAAGCCCTATAGTTTGATTGCCTGGTTCATGGTGAGGAACACCTCCTTAAAAGGACCCAGCCATGGGATAAAGAGTGTTCATGTATGTCCCGAACACCCCCGTATTTCTTTCGTGGGGGCACAAGCTGACGACTGGCCAACTCTCAGGATTTACATACACTAAACAGCCACACAGGAAGAACATATGTTCAAACAAATCAGGAAATAAATAATAAAAGTGCAATTATCCCATATCACAAAGTATGACACGAATGCCCTCAGGGAAATATAATGTCTTTAGTACACTTATCTGCCACAAGGTGGGCTCCCTTCAGTACACCCTCATAGCACT
>NW_021212863.1:0-947 GCF_002162155.2 Triticum dicoccoides | reverse complement strand
AGGATCGCTGGAGCTAGCATACCTTTTAGCATCCTTAGGATTGACAAAACTTTTCTGATTGTATCACATACAACCTTTCCTTACAAAAACTGGTAAGGAAACTTGTCTTGACATCCATCTGCCAGATTTCATAAATGCAGCCAATGCTAACATGATTCCGACGGACTTTAAGCATCGCTACGGATGAGAAAATCTCATCGTAGTCAACTCCTTGAACTTGTGAAAAATTCTTCGCCACAAGTCGAGCTTCATGGACGGTGACATTACCGTCCACGTCCGTCTTCTTCTTAAAGATCCATTTATCTCAATGGCTTGCCGATCATCGGGCAAGTCCACCAAAGTCCATGCTTTGTTCTGATACATGGATCCTATCTCGGACTTTATGGCTTCTAACCATTTGTCGGAATTTGGGCCCACCATCGCTTCTCCATAGCTCGTAGGTTCATTGTTGTTTAGCAACATGACATTCAAGACAGGATTACTGTACCACTCTGAAGTAGTACGTATCCATGTCACCCTACAAGGTACGGTAGTGACTTGATCCGAAACTTCATGATCACTATCATAAGCTTCTACTTCAATTGGTGTAGGTGCCACAGGAACAACTTCCTGTGCCCTGCTACACACTTGTTGAAGTGATGGTTCAATAACCTCATCAAGTCTCCACCATCCTCCCACTCAACTCTTTCGAGAGAAATCTTTCCTCGAGAAAGGACCCGATTCAAGAAACAATCCATATTGCTTTCGGATCTGAATTAGGAGGTATACCCAACTGTTTTGGGTGTCCTATGAAGATGCATTTTATCCGCTTTGGGTTCGAGCTTATCAATCCTGAAACTTTTTCACATAAGCATCGCAGCCCCAAACCTTTAAGAAACGACAACTTAGGTTTCTCTAAACCATAGTTCATACGGTGTCATCTCAACGGAATTACGTGGTGCCCTATT
>NW_021212862.1:0-1175 GCF_002162155.2 Triticum dicoccoides | reverse complement strand
GGAGGAATTCAGAGATTTCTGCAGCTCCCAAGGCACACGGGTCGACTACGCTTCAGTCGCCCATCCGCAGTCGAATGGACAAGCGGAGCGAGCTAATGGACTGATTCTTAAGGGATTGAAGCCTCGACTGATGCGTGATCTCAAACACGCAGCTGGAGCTTGGGTCGACGAACTTCCCTCAGTACTTTGGGGACTGCGGACCACACCTAATCGGTCGACCGGGAGAACTCCATTCTTCTTGGTCTACGGAGCTGAAGCAGTCTTGCCGAGTGATCTTCTCCACAATGCTCCTCGAGTTGAAATCTACAACGAAGCAGAGGCTGAACAAGCGCGGCAGGACGCAGTCGACCTTTTAGAGGAAGAAAGGGAGATGGCTCTGATCCGCTCGACCATCTACCAACAAGATTTGCGTCGTTTCCACGCCAGAAATGTGAGAGGTCGAGCCTTCCAGGAAGGAGATTTGGTTCTCCGAGTGGATCAGCACAAACCACACAAGCTTGCTCCTTCTTGGGAAGGCCCCTTCATCGTCACCAAGGTCCTCCACAACGGGGCGTACCGTCTTTACAACGTCGAGCATAATATCGACGAGCCCCGAGCTTGGAACGCGGAGCTACTCCACCCATTTTACACTTAAGTTTTATCACTCGGATGAGTTGCAATAAAATACTTCTGTAGTTTATGGACCTCGAAATAATAGTGTCATAGTTCCTCCATAAAATCTGTCACTTTTTATTTTTTGTCCAATAAAATTCCCCTCAGTGGGTGACTTAGTTGCGAATCCGTTTCGCCTAAGTTTGTAAAAATCCTACCGAGCGGTGAGCCAGACTCCCACTCGGAGGCTTAGCTGCGAATCCGTTTCGCCTAAGTTATCAAAATCCTACCGAGTGGTAAGCCAGCCTTCCACTCGGAGGCTTAGCTGCAGCCCTGTGCTCGCCTAAGTTATAAAAATCCTACCGAGTGAAGAGCAACCCTCTCACTCGGAGGCTTAGCTGCAGTCCAAGCACTCGCCTAAAGTTATAAAAATCCTACCGAGTGAGGAGCAACCCTCCCACTCGGGGGCTTAGCTGCAGCCCTGTGCACGCCTAAGTTATAAAAATCCTACCGAGTGAAGAGCAACCCTCTCACTCGGAGGCTTAGCTGCAGCCCTGTGCTCGCCTAAGTTATAAAAATCCTAC
>NW_021212861.1:0-871 GCF_002162155.2 Triticum dicoccoides | reverse complement strand
TTTTTTTTTGCGAAAAATCACTATAATGGCGAGTGTCTCAAAACTCTTCCTAGCTCAAACTGACAGGATGGGCACGAAATTTTTTTCGACCAATTTTTTTTTTTCGACTGCCCGGACCCAAAAACTGGAAACGGGTCAAAAAAAACTTCCTATAATGGCACCTGTCTCAAAACACTCAGAAACACCTAAAAATAGGATAGCCAGAAATTTTTTCGAAAAATGCGTTTTCGAAAAATTTTGGGCCTAAATGGAGCGTGGCTACCCAACTCTTTTTTTTTTGTGGCTTTTTCGTGGACTATAGGTATGAAGAACAGACTCGATCTAAACTACGAAAAACTGTAAAATCTCACCGAGCAACCTGGAAATCTGATACCACTTGATAGAGGCAAAGGTGTCCCGTCTTTCGATAAGATGATGGATATCGCTTTGGTGGAAGTCGACTTTGACGATCCGACTACGAACGTGCGAGGACGTCGCGCCTTAGCAATCGCTAAACCAACTCCGAGAGGTTATTGACCACGCCGGAGCACGATCAACCTGACCACGAGGGTCTGTTTCCTGTGAGCAAACGAAGAACAAGCAAGAAACTGAGATTGCAATCTGGATATTGCGAATATAAGATGAAAGCTTTATTGATCAAGGTGGGGTTCTGTGACGCCTTTGTCTGGTCGTTGAACACAAACGAAGTACGCGAAGTTGCAGCTATGGCGAACTTTTAATCTAAACAAAACCCAAAGTCTAAACGATGCCCTAAGGGCTGTATATATGGAGGAAGAGGGGGGAATTTCGTGGCCCTTGGTGGAGGGGTCCGAAATCAACCCTATCTCTTGTTTCCCCACACATACGGACTCTAAAAATAGCCTATACTTAT
>NW_021212860.1:0-1526 GCF_002162155.2 Triticum dicoccoides | reverse complement strand
ACAAGTCTGAATTATTGAATGGTTCAAGTAATTTCAGAGTGAAGTTTAAGATCTTCGTGACAAGATGATAGAATGTCTATGATATGATCATAGAGATGAATATCTGAGTTACGAGTTTTGGCACACAATTAAGACATTGTGGAAAATGTTTCACAATTAATACCGCCTGGAACACCATAGTGTGATGGTGTGTCCGAACATCATAGTTGCACCCTATTGGATATGGTGCGTACCATGATGTCTCTTATCGAATTACCACTATCGTTCATGGGTTAGGCATTAGAGACAACCACATTCACTTTAAATAGGGCACCACGTAATTCCGTTGAGATGACACCGTATGAATTATGGTTTAGAGAAACCTAAGTTGTCGTTTCTTAAAAGTTTGGGGCTGCGACGCTTATATGAAAAAGTTTCAGGTTGATAAGCTCGAACCCAAAGCGGATAAAATGCATCTTCATAGGAAACCCAAAAACAGTTGGGTATACCTCCTAATTCAGATCCGAAAGCAATATGGATTGTTTCTAGAATCGGGTCCTTTCTCGAGGAAAAGTTTCTCTCGAAAGAATTGAGTGGGAGGATGGTGGAGACTTGATGAGGTTACTGAACCGTCTCTTCAACTAGTGTGTGACAGGGCACAGGGAGTTGTTCCTGTGGCACCTACACCAATTGAAGTGGAAGCTTGTGATATTGATCATGAAACTTCGGATCAAGTCACTCCCAAACCTCGTAGGATGACAAGGATGCGTACTACTTCAGAGTGGTACGCAATCCTGTCTTGGAAGTCATGTTGCTGGATAACAATGAACTTACGAGCTATGGAGAAGCGATGGTGGGCCCGGATTCCGATAAATGGCTTGAGGCCATAAAATCCGAGAGAGGATCCATGTATGAAAACAAAGTGTAGACTTTGGCAGAACGGCTCGATGGTCGTAAGGCTAATGAGTACAGATGGATTTCAAAAGGAAGACGGACAATGATGGTAAATGTCACCATTAAGAAAGCTCGACTTGTCATTAAGATGTTTTCCGACAAGTTCAAGGAGTTGACTACGATGAGATCTTCTCACTCGTAGCGATGCTAAGAGTCTGTTGGAATTATATTAGCGATTACTGCATTATTTATGAAATCTTGCAGATAGGATGTCAAAACATTGTTTCCTCGACGATTTTAATGAGGAAAGGTTGTATGTGATACAACCGGAAGGTTTTGTCAATCCCGAAAGATGCTAATAAGTATGCAAAGCTCCAGCAATCCTTCTAAGGACTGGAGTGAGCATCTCGGAGTTGGAATGTATGCTTTGATGATGATCAAAGATTTTGGGTTTGTACAAAGTTTATGAGAAACTTGTATTTCCAAAGAAGTGAGTGGGAGCACTATAGAATTTCTGATGAGTATATGTTGATCAGAAATGATGTAGAATTTCTAGAAAGCATATAGGGTTATTTGAAAGGTGTTTTTCAATAGAAAACCTGGATTAAGCTACTTGAACATTGAGCATCAAGATCTATAAGGATAGATCAAAA
>NW_021212859.1:0-1179 GCF_002162155.2 Triticum dicoccoides | reverse complement strand
GATCTCTTCCTGTAGCCTTCTGAGTTGCCTCACGCCAATCGACTTCCGAGAGATGACGTCGAAGAAGTTGCATAGGCCAAATAGCATTTCACGGACGTGCGCGTCCATGATCCCACGGATTGCAACTGGAAGTATCTGCGTCATCAGCACGTGACAGTCGTGAGACTTCATCCCGTTGAACTTCTGCTTCGCTGGGTCTAGGTATCTGCTTATCTTCCCCGCGTAACCGTAAGGAAGTTTTACTCCTAGGAGGCAGGTGAAAAACTGCTCGATCTCCTCCTGACTTAGAGTGAAGCACGCGGGAGGGTAGTCATTTCTGGTCTTCTTGGCCTTTTTGCCTTTGCGACGACTTTCTGTGTCCTGCTTCGCCTCATCATCATCATCATCATCATCATCATCATCATCATCATCATCATCATCATATATAGCGTGAAGCTCCTGCCTGATGCCCATTGATTTCAAGTCTACCCTTGCTTTCGGCCCATCTTTGGTCCTCTCTGGCATGTTGAGCAGGGTACCAAGCAGACTCTCGCACACGTTCTTCGTGATATGCATGACATCAAGGCTGTGAGGCACACGGTGGATCTTCCAGTACGGCAAGTCCCAGAAAACAGACCTCGTTTTCCATACCTTCAGCAGCGGCTCTGGCGCCTTTCGCTTCTTTCCCGGCTCTGGCGCCTTTTGCTTCTTTCCCGGCAGTGGGCACTCTTTCCAATTTTTCAACAGCTTGTCTATTTCCTCGCCGCTCCTCGTACACGGGCGTTTTCGGGGTTCGGTTTCACCATCGAACAGATCCTTGCGTTTCCTCCACGGGTCATCGTCGCGAAGCCACCTTCGATGTCCCATGAACACGGTTTTCGAAGACCCGAGATCTCTATCTAGCTGGCGATACGTTGTGTCATCCATGCACCTTACGCATCCAGAAAATCCGTGGACTACCTGCCCCGCAAGATATCCGTAACCGAGATAGTCGTGCACCGTCGTGAGCAGTGCGGCTCTCATAGGGAAATATTCTTTCTCTGCGGCGTCCCACGTATTGGCTGGCGTTTTCCACAGCGTGTCAAGCTCCTCTTTCAGCAGCCCCAGATACAGATTGATGTCGTTCCCTGGTTGTTTCGGCCCTTCAATTAGCATACTCATGTGAATGTACTTCCTCTTCATGCACAACCAGGGGGGAAG
>NW_021212858.1:0-3006 GCF_002162155.2 Triticum dicoccoides | reverse complement strand
TAGACCCTACGGGTTCGGGAACCATGCAGACATGACCGAGACGACTCTCCGGTCAATAACCAACAGCGGGATCTGGATACCCATATTGGCTCCCACATGTTCCACGATGATCTCATCGGATGAACCACGATGTCGAGGATTCAATCAATCCCGTATACAATTCCCTTTGTCTAGCGGTATAGTACTTGCCCGAGATTCGATCGTCGGTATGCCGATACCTTGTTCAATCTCGTTATCGGCAAGTCTCTTTACTCGTTTCGTAACACATCATCCCGTGATCAACCCCTTGGTCACATTGTGCACATTATGATGATATCCTATCGAGTGGGCCCAGAGATACCTCTCCGTCACACGGAGTGACAAATCTCAGTCTCGATTCGTGCCAACCCAACAGACACTTTCGGAGATACCCGTAGTGCACCTTTATAGCCACCCAGTTACGTTGTGACGTTTGATACACCCAAAGCATTCCTACGGTATCCGGGAGTTGCACAATCTCATGGTCTAAGGAAATGATACTTGACATTAGAAAAGCTTTAGCATACGAACTACACGATCTTTGTGCTAGGCTTAGGATTGGGTCTTGTCCATCACATCATTCTCCTAATGATGTGATCCCATTATCAACGACATCCAATGTCCATGGTCAGGAAACCGTAACCATCTATTGATCAACGAGCTAGTCAACTAGAGGCTTATTAGGGACATGGTGTTGTCTATGTATCCACACATGTATCTGAGTGTCCTATCAATACAATTATAGCATGGATAATAAACGATTATCATGAACAAGGAAATGTAATAATAATAACCAATTTATTATTGCCTCTAGGGCATATTTCCAACATAAACACCATGGTGTCTTTCACTCAAGGGGAAAAAGTTTTTGAAACATTTCACCGGTAATTTCCATGTTAAATTACCATACTTCCCCATGCTTTTAACCTTCTCTTGCTGTAGTTACCAGCCTTATCATGGTATAGTTATCATGTTGCTCAGACCATAGTTATCACGCTGGTCATTGCCAAAGTTACCAAGCCAAACTTTATTTTTTCTTCTGATATGGCAGAAATAAGAAAGGTTCAAATAACATTGTCATTCTACAATAGACAACAACAAAAGGTGGCTTAGTTGATTATTAGGCTCGATAGGTATTAAATAGACCTGGGTTCGAATCCTAACTAGTTGTGCGGATCTGTCGCTAACGACCAGTCGACTGGTCGTTAGCACAGTCCTTCAAATATTTGTGGACACGTACGGACGTGTCTGTCAACGTACACCAGCCATATAGAGGTATCTTCTAAAATTCCCGATGGACACGGGACCATGCGAGCTATGTGACGTTCATAGATAGTTTTCACGTTTCACAAGGCAAACTAGATCTAAAAACTACTTTATTTGAGCATCAGTACAAACACAAGCGCTCATATACACGCGCATGCACTCACCCCTATGAACGCACACACGCACACTCTATCCCTATGAACACCTCCGAAAGACTGAGCCGGCATATCATGTTGAGATTTATGAAGTCACCATAGGCGCCTCGTCATCGACGGGAACATATTCTCCCACTAAATGCGCATCGTCGAAAATCCTGAAATAATTCCAGGAATAAATGCGAACACCAGGATTTGAACCCTGGTGGACTGAAATACCACAGTACCTCTAACCATCCAACTCGTCGGAGCGGCGTTGTTCATTGTGGCAACGGTGCCGATCAGCCAAGCGGCATTTACTTTGGTGGTGAAATAACTAACGGATCAATTTTTGCTACACCTGCGTATATATATGCTGTGTTGAGAAGGAGCTGATCGAGCTTTCCTACACCTACGTTAATTTATCCTACAGGCTGAGATGGAACAAAGTAATTAGGCCAGGATTAGCGGCTTGGCCTCCTAGGTAAATTCTTGTCTTAAATTTATTTTGTGGGGAGAGAAGAGAGTTTATGGAAGGTCACGTAGGTTGATCGTAGGTATTCTCTCCGTCTTTATTTTGTTTGTGTATTAGCTTTAATCAAAGTCAAGCTTTGTAAACTTTGATAAAGTTTTTTTAAAAAATAAACAGATTTACAATAACAAATTAACATTATTAAATTCAGTATTAAATGTACTTTCACATCTTATAGATTTGTTATGGTAAATATTTATATTGTTTTTTAATATACAGAGTAAATAAAAACAGATGGAGTATGGAATTTTCGTACTTGAAGAAGCAGTGAGGAACCAAACCAAGCAATCCAGCTGAGCTGATCGATACAAAGCTCCTACACCATGCACGGACGTACCCTACATAGGATAAAAATGCTAGACATATAAAGACTTACACGCTTTTACACATTCCTTTCATCTAACAACCAATCACAAACCTCTCCCCCCTGATTTTTAGGGGGGTGGGCCACACCGCTCACCTATTGACCAATCAAAATTAACCATCCTGTAAAATCTTGTAAATCGTTTGTACGTGTAGCATTGCCGTACATAGGAGATGCATGGCTCGTGTGAGTCTTAGTGCTGTTTGGTTTCTCTCTCTTTGCACATAACTACGTACGTCCCACGCGTCGCTCGGTCCCGATGGCACCCACATCGGACGTCTCCTCCTCAATAGGAGTGCAGGACCGTTGAGAAGCACATGCAGGCAGATGTTCCACCACATTAGGAGGTGCTACAGTGGGAAATACACTTTGGTTTCTAGTTGTATATGCACCATATATGAGAATTTTTTTAATATTTTAATAAAAAGTTAAAATAGATAAGAACTATTTTGACAAAACACTTGACTTACTTTTGCATTAGTATATAAATCTCGACGAAAAAAAAACAAAAGTTGACCTCACAGCAAAAAAGAGAAAATTTATTTGCTATTATAGGTCACTATTCACACTATTTTAGCCAAAAAATTGTCTTTTTTGAAAAGAAGTCAAAGGAATATTTTTTTTGTGGATTTTATTTCTCACGACTACAATAGAAGGTCAAGTTTATTTCAAAAATATTTTCAGGAATTTTT
>NW_021212857.1:0-1012 GCF_002162155.2 Triticum dicoccoides | reverse complement strand
ACACGTAAATGCACTCCAGGGTTCGTTAATTGTGGAAATCACTCCGGGACCCCAAAATTGTGAGTAATAGTCCACGAAATGGGCCAGAATCGGCCAAAACTGCCAGTGTTGATGACCAACACGTAAACGCACCCCAGGGATCGTTAATCGTGGAAATCACTCTGGGACCCCAAAATAGTGAGTCCATGAAACGGGCTAGAATCGGCTAAAACTGCTAGTGTGGATGACCGACACGTAAGCTCACCTTGGGGTTTAACAACTATGGAAATCGCTTCGGGACCCCAAAACGGTGAGTAATAATCCAAGAAACGGGTCAGGATCGGCCAAAACTGCCAGTGCTTATAGTCGACACGTAAACGCACCCCAGGTTTCGTCAATCGTGGTAATCATTCCAGGACCCCCAAATAGTGAGTAATAGTCCACGGAACAGGCCAGAATTGGCCAAAACTGACAGTGTTGATGACCGACATGTAAGCTCATCTTGGGGTTGAACAACTATGGAAATCGCTCCAGGACCCCAAAACAGTGGGTAATAATCAATGAAGCGGGCCAGAATCGGTCAAAACTGCCAGTGTTGATGACCGACATATAAGCGCACCTTGGTGTTTAACAACTATGGAAATCGTTTCGGGACCCCAAAACAATGAGTAATAATCCAAGAAACGGGTCAGAATCGGCCAAAATTACGAGTGTTGATGACCGACACGTAAACGTACCACAGGGTTCGTTAACCATGGAAACCACTCCGGGACCCCAAAACAGTGAGTAATAGTCCATCAAACGGGCCAGAATCGGCCAAAACTGCCAGTGTTGATGACCGACATGTAAGCGGACCTTGGGGTTAAACAATTATGGAAATCGCTTCGGGGCCCCAAAACGGTGAGTAACAATCCAAGAAACGGGCCAGAATCGGCCAAAACTGCGAGTGTTGATGACCGACACATAAACGCACCACAGGGTTCGCTAATTGTGGAAACCACTGCGGGACCCCAAAACAGTGACTAATAGTCCA
>NW_021212856.1:0-1766 GCF_002162155.2 Triticum dicoccoides | reverse complement strand
CATGAGAATTTTCATTGATGAGTGCAAAGAAAGAACCGCTAGGATGCATGCTTCCAAAGATGCCTTTATTAAAGCGTGTTCCTCCAATTCCTATGAAAATCAAGATGAATATCTAAAAGTTATTGATGTGTCCCCTATTAAATATTTGTTTTGCAATATGAATCTTGATGAAACTGAATATGATCTTCCTTTACCTAGAAGGCGTTCCAAAAATTCGGAGTATTTAGATCTTAATGATGAAATAGATGAAAGTGGGATTGAAAGAAATAAAAATCTAGATGTTGCTAAACCCACTATATTGGATTTCAAGGAATTTAATTATGAAAGTTGCTCTTTAATTGATTGAATTTCCTTGTTGCAATCTGTGCTAAATTCTCCACATGCTTATAGTCAAAATAAAGCCTTCACCAAACATATTGTTGATGCGTTGATGCAATCTTATGAAGAAAAAATTGAGTTGAAAGTTTCTATCCCTAGAAAACTCTATGATGAGTGGGAACCAACTATTAAAATTAAAATTAAAGATCATGAGTTTTATGCTTTGTGTGATTTGGGTGCTAGTGTCTCTACTATTCCCAAGACTTTGTGTGATTTGCTGGATTTCCATAATTTTGATGATTGCTCTCTAAACTTGCATCTTGGGGATTCCACTATTAAGAAACCTATGGGAAGGATTAATTATGTTCTTATTGTTGCAAATAGGAATTATGTGCCCGTAGATTTCATTGTTCTTGATATAGATTGCAATCCTTCTTGCCCTATTATTCTTGATAGACCTTTCCTTAGAACGGTTGGTGCGATTATTGATATGAAGGAAGGGAATATTAGATTTCAATTTCCATTAAAAAGGGCATGGAACACTTTCCTAGAAATAAAATAAAATTACCATATGAAACTATCATGGGAGCCACTTATGGATTGCCTACCAAAGATGGCAATACCTAGATCTATCCTCGCTTTTATACCTAGCTAGGGGCGTTAAACGATAGCGCTTGTTGGGAGGCAACCCAATTTTATTTTTATTCCTTGCCTTTTGCTCCTTCTTAGTAATAAATAAATTATTTAGCCTCTGTTTTGGTTGTGTTTTTTATGTTTAATTAGTGTTTGTGCCAAGTAGAACCGTTGGGAAGACTTGGGGAAAGTCTTGTTGAACTTGCTGTAAACAACAGAAACTTTAGCGCTCACGTGAACTGCTGTCATTTTTATTTGAAGAGTGATATTTATTTAATTATTCTTGCATATGATTAATAGATAAATTCCTCACGTTAAAAAATTTATTTTAGAATTTTTGGAGTTACATATCTTGCGCTAGCTACAGATTACTACAGACTGTTTTGTTTTTGACAGATTCTGTTTTTCGTGTGTTGTTTGCTTATTTTGATGAATCTATGGTTAGTAAAATAGTTTATAATCCATAGAGAAGTTGGAATACAGTAGGTTTAACACCAATATAAATAAATAATGAGTTCATTACAGTACCTTGAAGTGGTCTTTTGTTTTCTTTCGCTAACGGAGCTCACGAGTTTTCTATTTTGAGTTTTGTGTTGTGAAGTTTTCAAGTTTTGGGTGAATTCGTTTGATGGATCATGGAACAAGGAGTGGCAAGAGCCTAAGCTTGGGGATGCCCATGGCACCCCCAAGATAATCCAAGGACACCAAAAAGTCAAAGCTTGGGGATGTCCCAGAAGGCATCCCCTCTTTTCGTCCACTTCCATCGGTAATTTACTTGGAGCTATATTTTTATTCACCAACATGATATGTGTTTT
>NW_021212855.1:0-1073 GCF_002162155.2 Triticum dicoccoides | reverse complement strand
ACCTGGAGAGCACCAATCTTAAGTGTATCGACAGTTGGCTCGACATGAGCCCGCACATCATCATCAGTGATGGTACTAACCGGAATTGTACCCACTATTGGTTGAACCTGAGCCTGCACATCATTATCAGTGTTAATGTCCACAGGATCACCGTGAGTATGAGACACATCCTTCTCCCCCTCTTGACCATCATGCACAGGGTGTAGGTGGTCAAGCTCTGCAAACAACAGACTGAGATCAGTCGGCTCACCATAGAATGGCTCAGACTCCCTGAATGTAACGTCCATACTTACAAACCTGCGTTTTTCAGAGGGACACCAACATTTATACCCCTGCTGACTAGACGAGTATCCCAGAAAGACACACTTCACTGCCCGAGGATCAAGCTTGCCAACAGATGGTCGGTGATCACGAACAAAGCAGGTATTGCCAAACAACTTTGGGGGAACAACAAACTTATTATCTCCAATGATAACTCAGACGGAGATTTCATGCCAAGTATCCTGGAAGGTGTTCGGTTGATCAAGTATGTGGCTGTCATAACTGCATCATCCCACAAGAACTTAGGCACATTCATGGTAAACATCAACGACCGAGCAACCTCAAGAACATGACGATTCTTCCGTTCGGCCACTCCATTCTGAGGGGGGGTGTCCGAACATGAAGTTTGATGAAGAATCCCATGGTCAGCCATGAAAGCCCCAAAAATGTTGTTCACATACTCCGTTCCATTGTCCGTCCTGAGCACCTTGACCTGTACCTGAAACTGGTTCTTTACAAGAGCATGGAAGTTCTGAAAACAGCTAAACACCTCATCCTTGTGACGCATCAAGTAAATCCAAGTCATGCGAGAATAGCAGTCAATAAAGGTAGCAAAATACTTCTTCCCATTCATTGACACCACTGGGCTAGTCCATACATCCGAATGAATAAGCATAAAAGGAGATATGCTCCTGAGCCCCTTACTCACATATGAGGCCCGTGTGTGTTTTGCATATTCACAAGCATCACATGTCAGCTTGCCTTTGCCTATTCCACACATAACATCCGGAAATATTCTACTCATCTTATCA
>NW_021212854.1:0-1088 GCF_002162155.2 Triticum dicoccoides | reverse complement strand
AAACTAGGCCGTGTCCGATCATCACGTGAGACGGACTAGTCATCATCGGTGAACATCTTCATGTTGATCGTATCTTCTATACGACTCATGTTCGACCTTTCGGTCTCCGTGTTCCGAGGCCATGTCTGTACATGCTAGGCTCGTCAAGTTAACCCTAAGTGTTTCGCGTGTGTAAATCTGTCTTACACCCGTTGTATGTGAACGTTAGAATCTAACACCCGATCATCACGTGGTGCTTCGAAACACGAACTGTCGCAACGGTGCACAGTTAGGGGAGAACACTTCTTGAAATTGTTGTAAGGGATCATCTTATTTACTACCGTCGTTCTAAGCAAATAAGATGTATAAACATGATAAACATCACATGCAATCAAATAGTGACATGATATGGCCATCATCACTTTGCTCCTTTTAATCTCCATCTTCGGGGATCCATGATCATCATCGTCACCGGCATGACACCATGATCTCCATCATCATGATCTCCATCATCGTGTCTTCATGAAGTTGCCTTGCCAACTATTACTTCTACTACTATGGCTAACGGTTAGCAATAAAGTAAAGTAATTACATGACGTTTAAGTTGACACGCAGGTCACAAATAAATAAAGACAACTCCTATGGCTCCTGCCGGTTGTCATACTCATCGACATGCAAGTCGTGATTCGTATTACAAGAACATGATCAATCTCATACATCACATATATCATTCATCACATCCTTTTTTGGCCATATCACATCACATAGCATACCCTGCAAAAACAAGTTAGACGTCCTCTAATTGTTGTTTGCATGTTTTACGTGGCTGCTATGGGTTTCTAGCAAGAACGTTTCTTACCTACGCATGAACCACAACATGATATGCCAATTGCTATTTACCCTTCATAAGGACCCTTTTCATCGAATCCGATCCGACTAAAGTGGGAGAGACAGACACCCGCCAGCCACCTTATGCAACTAGTGCATGTTTGTCGGTGGAACCGGTCTCACGTAAGCGTACGTGTAAGGTTGGTCCGGGCCGCTTCATCCCACGATGCCGCCGAATCAAGATAAGACTAGTAACGGCAAGCATATTGAACAATATCGAC
>NW_021212853.1:0-1300 GCF_002162155.2 Triticum dicoccoides | reverse complement strand
GCCGAACGGACGGCACCTCCGCGTTCAACACACGTACGGAGCAGCGACGTCTCCTCCTTCTTGATCCAGCAAGGGGAAGGAGAGGTTGAGGTAGATGGCTCCAGCAGCAGCACGACGGCGTGGTGGTGATGGAGCTATAGTACTCTGGCAGGGCTTCGCTAAGCTCTATGGAAGAGGAGGAGGTGTTGGAGAGGGAGAGGGAGGCACCAAGGCGTAGGTTGAGAGGCCCTCCTTTCCCCACTATATATAGGAAGCCTCGGGGGGGGGGGGGCGCCGGCCCTAGGAGATCCAATCTCCTAGGGGGCGGCGGCCAAGGGAGGAGTCCCTCCCCCCCAAGGCACCTAGGAGGTGCCTTCCCCTCTTAGGACTCTTCCTTCCTTATCTCTAGGCGCATGGGCCTCTTGGGGCTGGTGCCCTTGGCCCCAAAGGATTCTGTGGTGTGAATAGCTCGGGCATTGAGTGGTGGTCTTGCGCTCTACTGGGACGAATCCTTGCTGGTTACAATTTTGGATTCATGTCAATGGTATATTGATGTCTCGGTGGAGGATAAAAGCTGTGATAAAAAATGGCGTATGACTTTTATTTACGGTGAGCCAAGGGTTGAGAACATGCACCTCATGTGGGATCATCTAACTCGGTTGAGAGCGGTGTCGCAAGACCCATGGCTGGTATGTGGGGACTTCAACGAAGCTCTTTGGCAACACGGACATATGTCAAGAGTTATGAGATCAGAAACTCAGATGACCGCGTTTAGGGACTGCCTGATGCTTTGTGAATTGGTGGATCTTGGCTTCTCGGGGATGCCATTCACATATGATAATGGGCAAGTTGGAAACAACAATGTGCGAGTGCGGTTGGACCGTGTATGTGCGGATGAGCAGTGGCGTGACCTTTTCCCGGCGTTGAGAGTGGTCCACCTTGCGTCTTCGTGCTCAGACCATTGTCCGATCGTCCTCGAGATGGTCCCATCTGATGCAAATCATAGGCGACGAGGGGCGACACGATATGAAATTATGTGGGAAAGGAATCCCAACCTGCAAGACATTATTGGACGTGCATGGGAGAGGAACCGACCGGCTGGAAACTTGGGATCGGTTTCAAATTCGTTGAAAGAGCTGATGAAAAATCTTCGGCAATGGAGCAGAAATTTTTTGGGCATGTCCTGCGTGATATTGAGAGGCTCCGGTTGGAACTTGGAAGCTTACAAGAAGATAATGCCGATCGTTGTTTGATCCGGCAGAAGATGCATGAGCTTGATGATCTTCTATACAGAGAAAAGATGTTGTGGCTGCAACGTTCA
>NW_021212852.1:0-1032 GCF_002162155.2 Triticum dicoccoides | reverse complement strand
GAAGTAAAAATGGATGACATATACATATACAACATGTACACCTTGTCTCTTTTGTTAGCCACATTTCAGATTAAGCAACGCCGAGGACGGCTTTATTTTCAAGAAGGGGAGGATGATGAGGACATGACTACCTTGGATATGACCAAAAATATTGCATATATGCATATTTGTCAGGTGATTTCTTGTGCAAACTATTCAATAATCTATTTATGTTATCCAGAACAAAAATACTTCACACACTTTTGTGTTTTGTCTAATTGCAGGTGTATGGGACATTTGTACAATCCACATATGAAGATAAGGAAGAAAGAGATGTTTATTTGCTGTCCAAAAAGTTCTCTCACGTGACTTTTGGCCCAAGAGAAGATAGAGTCCAAGTCTCTCACGTTCTGGATTCAGATTCGGACTGCACAGATATACCTGACTCAAAACGCACACAAATTTTTCATACGGACTCCGAATTGGGTGATTCTTTTTTTGTTGGAAACTAGATTTCGTGCACTTTCCAACCCAATTGGAATCACCTTCAAATTCGTCCGGAGCGTTGAGTTGTGGACGAAATAATCTGATGCTGCAGCAGAATCCGAGTCAAACTACAAGTCCAAAGGTGTTACATCACCTCCACTTGGGCCCATTGGCCTTGTACGACCTAGATTTAGTTTTAGGCTGCCTTGGGACGTCCTCCCACCTCCTTGGCCGCCACCCCTTGCTCCTATATAAGTAGATCCATCTAGTAGCTTTTCCTTGGGATTTGTTTAGTTAAAAGTTAGCCATTGCAACTTCGTGTACTTCGTTTGTGTCCAACGACCAGACCAAGACCGCTTCCGGATCCCCACCATTATCAATACTTCATATATATTTGCAATATTCAGATTGCTTTACCATATTCTTGCTCGTTCTTCGATTGCTTGCAGGAATAGACCTTCGTGGTCAGGTTGATCGTGCACCGGCGTGGTCAATAACCTCTGGAGATTGGTTTAGCGATTGCTAAGGCGCAACATCGTGCACGTTTGTAGTCGGATCGTCAAAGTC
>NW_021212851.1:0-1460 GCF_002162155.2 Triticum dicoccoides | reverse complement strand
AACACTAGGCGAGAGGCCGAGCCTTCCACCCTTTACCAAGTATATAGATGCATTAAGATAACATGGCAATATAATGATATCCCAACAAGTAAATAAATGATGTTCCAACAAGGAACGGCCTCCAAACTTCACCTGCAGCTAGCAACGCTATAAGAGGGGCTGAGCAAAGCGGTAACATAGCCAATCAACGGTTTGCTAGGACAATGGTGGGTTAGAGGTTTGACATGGCAATTGGGAGGCTGACAAGCAAAAGGTAGGCATCGTAGCATTGGCATAGCAAGAGCGAGCAAACTAGCATAGCAAAGATAGTAGTGATTTCGAGGGTAGGATCATCTTGCCTGCACAGTTGTCAGAGTTGACTGGATCCTCACAAGCAAACTCAACGGGCTCCTCGGTAGCGAACTCGTCTCCCGGATCTACCCAACAAGACAAACAAGCAACAAGGATACAATCAACCACGTGCAAGAATCAAGCGACATGATGAAATGATGATATGCTATGCGGGATGCGATGCGGGATGCAAAATGCAAGACATGACAGGAAATGCATGAACCTAGCCTCAACTTGGAATTCCAAGGGTGCCACTGGAAAGATGAGATGAAATCGCTTGAAAACGATATAAAGATCATCGGAATCGGAGTTACGGTTTGGAAATGGCAAGCGTTTTAAGATTGACACCGGTCTGCGATTTACAGCAAGTAGGCATCTAAATGCAATGAAATGAACACGCTACAGGCACCAAACATGACAACAAAATACATGGCAGGGATGCACACAAGATGCTTAACAAAATACTAGCACTGAGCTACGGCCAATTCATCCATTACGAGGTTCAAACAAGCATGGCAAAAACGCAAATGCAAAACAGATTCCAGACTTAGTGAAATTAACACTTGTCTGAAATTTCAGATCACGAAGCCCTCTTCGGAGCAGCAAAACAACATGATACATGACCTGATTAAGACAAGTAAGAACATGGAATGGAGCTACTCAACAAGCTTAACAAAAGTCCCAAAGTGACCTGGGGCCAAAAGGGATCACAAAATATACTAACGGGCACACGAACATAGCTCAAACACAATCAGTTTTCAGACTTAGTGAAAACTGAGACATGCTGAAATATAACTCACGAAGGCATGTAAACGAGCTCGATGCACTCACTACGGTGCAAGTCATGGCAAGGAAAGCATACATCCATTAAGAAGGCACAAAATTCTAGCTAGACATGGCAAGAACAATGGCATAGCATGCACGGGTCAACTACAATAGCATCGGCAAAATCGCAAACGAGTTGACGATCTGCCCAGATTCACCATGAAGCAAAAGTAGAGCTCGATTGACTCAAGCTAAGGTGCTCCATAATTGCAAACAAAGACATGGATGGATAGGGCATAACATGATTAACAAAACTCCCTTACTGATCATCCTCAAAAGAGGCACGCATCACTAGGAAACAAGCT
>NW_021212850.1:0-1354 GCF_002162155.2 Triticum dicoccoides | reverse complement strand
CTCCAAAATGACATATTTAACCTAGGATAGCTCTAAAATGACCTATACTTAGCATTTTTCCTCCAAAATGACTTAATATGCTTAGCTAGCATAAAAATGACCTATTTAACCTAGGATAGCTCTAAAATGACCTATACTTAGCATCTTTTCCTCAAAAAAGACTTAATATGCTTAGCTAGCTCTAAAATGATATAGTATGCTTAAGAAATGACATATTTTAGGTCCTAAATGACTTCATATGCTTAGCTAGCTCCAAAATGACATAATAACCTTACTTAGCTTCAAAATGACCTATTCAACCCAGGCTAGCTCTAAAATGACCTATACTTAGCATTTTTTCCTCCAAAATGACTTAGTATGCTTAGCTAGCTCAAAAATGACATAATAAGCTTAATTAGCTCCAAAATGACATATTTAACCTAGGATAGCTCTACAATGACCTATACTTAGCATTTTTCTCCAAAATGACTTAATATGCTTAGCTAGCATAAAAATGACCTATTTAACCTAGGATAGCTCTAAAATGACCTATACTTAGCATCTTTTCCTCAAAAAAGACTTAATATGCTTAGCTAGCTCTAAAATGATATAGTATGCTTAAGAAATGACATATTTTAGGTCCTAAATGACTTCATATGCTTAGCTAGCTCCAAAATGACATAATAACCTTACTTAGCTTCAAAATGACCTATTCAACCCAGGCTAGCTCTAAAATGACCTATACTTAGCATTTTTTCCTCCAAAATGACTTAATATGCTTAGCTAGCTCAAAAATTACATAATAAGCTTAATTAGCTCCAAAATGATCTATTTAACCTAGGATAGCTCTAAAATGACCTATACTTAGCATTTTTTTCCTTCAAAATGACTTAATATGCTTAGCTAGTTTAAAATGACCTATACTTAGAATCTTTTCCTCCAAAATTAGTTAATATGCTTAACTAGCTCTAAAATGACATAATATACTTAAGAAATGACATAGTTTAGCTCCTAAATGACTTCACATGCTTAGCTAGCTCCAAAATGACATAATAAGCTTAATTAGCTCCAAAATGACATATTTAACCTAGGATAGCTCTAAAATGACCTATACTTAGCATTTTTCCTCCAAAATGACTTAATATGCTTAGCTAGCATAAAAATGACCTATTTAACCTAGGATAGCTCTAGAATGACCTATACTTAGCATCTTTTCCTCAAAAAAGACTTAATATGCTTAGCTAGCTCTAAAATGATATAGTATGCTTAAGAAATGACATATTTTAGGTCCTAAATGACTTCATATGCTTAGCTAGCTCCAAAATGACATAATAACCTTACTTAGCTTCAAAATGACCTATTCAACCCAGGCTAG
>NW_021212849.1:0-1273 GCF_002162155.2 Triticum dicoccoides | reverse complement strand
GCTAGCATACCGTCAAATCTTGCGTAGGCGGCCTCTCACAAATCTAGAAGTGTTGAGGCGGTTGCAAACGCCCAGCACGCGTCTCCGGGGTGTGCCCCCCCCCTCACGGACGCCGCCGCCGCCGGCACCTGGAGGGGGGAAACGGACGCGTCGGGTCTACACGGAGTGGATGTAGCTGTGGGTTTGGCCCGGATGTTGCTCCAAAGTGTTCCTCTGGGCCGACCTAACACAACCGGGTGGAGAGGTCCACTGGTCAAAGCCCGTCCGTGCAAAGTCCAAGGGCTAGATCCCGTGGTCAAACGCTACAGGGTTAGCCGGGACGGGGGCCCTGGGGGTAGCAATGCCACCGGAGCATCGTACCGGGCCCTCATACATGTGGGGTGGTGTTGTGGCCTGTCCGAAGAGGCGGCACGCGTCTCCGGGTTGTGGCCCCCCCTCACGGACGGCAATGAAACGGTAGTAGACGTTCTGCGGTAACGATGCAGCGTGAATATTATTAAATACTTGGAGCGCGATAAAATCATGAGTTTTTTACACAACGTGGGCACATGTGCTATAGGACTGATGGTAATTTTTCATAATTTTTTGTGATGGAGAAGTATCTGAACACTTCCCTCTACGCGGATTGCTCTTCGCACGTCTACGACTGTGGCCGGCGGCCTCCGGGGGCTAGCATACCGTCAAATCTTGCGTAGGCGGCCTCTCACAAATCTAGAAGTGTTGAGGCGGTTGCAAACACCCAGCACGCGTCTCTGGGGTGTGCCCCCCCCCTCACGGACGCCGCCGCCGCCGGCACCTGGAGGGGGGAAACGGACGCGTCGGGTGTACACGGAGTGGATGTAGCTGTGGGTTTGGCCCGGATGTTGCTCCAAAGTGTTCCTCTGGGCCGACCTAACACAACCGGGTGGAGAGGTCCACTGGTCAAAGCCCGTCCGTGCAAAGTCAAAGGGCTAGATCCCGTGGTCAAACGCTACAGGGTTAGCCGGGACGGGGGCCCTGGGGGGTAGCAATGCCACCGGAGCGTCGTACCGGGACCTCATACATGCGGGGTGGTGTTGTGGCATGTCCGAAGAGGCGGCACGTGTCTCCGGGTTGTGGCCCCCCCTCACGGACGGCAATGAAACGGTAGTAGACGTCCTGCGGTAACGATGCAGCGTGAATATTATTAAATACTTGGAGCGCGATAAAATCATGAGTTTTTTACACAACGTGGGCACATGTGCTATAGGACTGATGGTAATTTTCATAATTTTTTGTGATGGAGAAGTATCTG
>NW_021212848.1:0-978 GCF_002162155.2 Triticum dicoccoides | reverse complement strand
GAGTTATTGCAGCAAGCCAGCTTTGACTCTTGGCTAGACTATCCTACGATACTCCAACTTGAAATGGTTTTGCGCACACGAGTCCACTACTCACCACTTCAATACACTACCGAGGATCCGCCTCCGTCTTCCTACGGAAGAGCCATCCTCGGCACTCACACTTATCTTGAGGCTTTTAGTAGTTTCCATTTACTTGTCTATGAACTGTATAGGCAACCAAGTAGTCCTTTACCGCGGACGCGGCTATTCGAATAGATCATGATAACCCTGCAGGGGTGTACTTCTTCATACATGTTTCCACCACTTAGCGTCTGCACACGACATGTGCTCGGCAGACTTCAAGCGAAAGCCGACGTGGGTGTAGACCACGACCTACCTAAACACTTAAGCCTCTAGTCCAGGTTTATCGCCTATCCAGGTTCCAAACGCAGGGAGTCCGGCCGAGGTTTCCCATACGGCCCCGAACGATGTGAACAGGGTTCCCGAGATACCTAACGGGTATTCGGTACACCCGGCCACGTACCTGCCGCATCACAGCCCACCCCTACGGTCAGCGCTGTCCACGGCCTCCAGTAGGCTACAAACACCAGAAACTACTTGCAACTCCTGGACAGAGAGCTAGGGTGAATAAGAAGTCGAGCGGGGTCATATTTCAGGGCCCAATGCATGGTAGTAGTTGTATCTTAAATCACACATACAGATCTCAGTGCTTAAGGTCGGCTTCAATGAAACAACCCACCATGTACTCCTACATGGCCTCTCATCGATACCTTTACCAAATCGTGTTCACCACACCACTCTCATTACCGACATAATCATTTCACTCTAGCCATCACCCAGATGAACCAGACCTGACACGACTCTAAGCATAGCAGGCATAGCAAGGTAGGAACAACACATACATATGGCTCAATCAACTCCTACACATGCTAGTGGGTTTCATCTAGTTACTGTGGCAATGACAGGTCATGCAGAGGA
>NW_021212847.1:0-1102 GCF_002162155.2 Triticum dicoccoides | reverse complement strand
CCAACTTCCTGATTTTAATAAGACTTTTGAGCTTGAATGTGATGCTAGTGGAATTGGATTAGGCGGTGTGTTATTACAAGATGGCAAACCTGTTGCATACTTTTCTGAAAAATTGAGTGGGCCTAGTCTGAATTATTCTACTTATGATAAAGAATTATATGCTCTTGTTCGGACTTTAGAAACATGGCAACATTATTTATGGCCCAAAGAATTTGTTATACATTCTGATCATGAATCTTTGAAACATATTAAAAGTCAAGCTAAACTGAATCGTAGACATGCTAAATGGGTTGAATTCATTGAGACTTTTCCTTATGTCATTAAACACAAGAAGGGAAAAGAAAATGTTATTGCTAATGCATTGTCTCGCCGCTATACTATGCTTTCACAACTTGACTTCAAAATATTCGGTTTGGAGACCATCAAAGATCAATATGTGCATGATGCTGATTTTAAAGATGTAATGCAGAATTGTAAAGAAGGAAGAATGTGGAACAAGTTCGTCGTTAACGATGGATTTGTGTTTCGTGCTAACAAGCTATGCATTCCAGCTAGCTCCGTTCGTCTTTTGTTGTTGCAGGAGGCGCATGGAGGAGGATTAATGGGACACTTTGGCGTGAAGAAGACGGAGGACGTACTTGCTACACATTTCTTTTAGCCAAAGATGAGACGGGATGTTGAGCATTTTATTGCTCGATGCACTACATGTCAAAAAGCTAAGTCACGACTCAATCCTCATGGTTTATATATGCCTTTGCCTGTACCTAGTGTTCCTTGGGAGGATATATCTATGGACTTTGTTTTAGGTTTACCTCGAACAAAGAAGGGGAGGGATAGCATATTTGTTGTCGTGGATAGATTCTCGAAAATGGCACACTTTATACCATGTCATAAAAGCGATGATGCTGTTAATGTTGCTGATTTGTTCTTTCGTGAAATTATTCGCTTGCATGGTGTGCCAAATACTATTGTTTCAGATCATGATACTAAATTTCTTAGCCACTTTTGGAGATGTTTATGGGCTAAGTTGGGGACTAAACTGCTTTTTAGTACTACTTGTCACCCCCAAACTGATGGACAAACTGAAGTAGTCAATAGAACG
>NW_021212846.1:0-775 GCF_002162155.2 Triticum dicoccoides | reverse complement strand
CCAGGTCAATCCTGACCAGTGGGTCCCATCCGTCAGTGACTAACCTAACTAATCTAATTTAGTTAGTGGCCTGGGGCCCATTGTCAGTGTCTATTAAACTAACTAATATTTAGTTAACACTAATCCTAGCCTAATTAGCCGGGCGGGTCCGCAGGTCAGTGAGAGAGAGGGGGGGGGGGTCAAACCTGGCAGTGGGGTCAACCCACGCCGGTCATCGGGTCAGCGGTCGCCGGCGTTTAGCCGCCGGCGAGTCCAGACGCGGCGGAGGGCTCGGAAACGAGCCACATGGCATTGTTTCGGCCGTGGTTTGTTGCATTCAAACGCGCGCACTGGCGCGCATCTAGTGGTGGCGGTGACAGGTGCTGGGGTGGCCGGAAAAGTGGTCGGCGACGAGGTTTGGCGGCGGCAGCAGCTCGGGCAATCCTGGGGTCGGGGTTAGGGAGCACGGCAGGAGGAGCTGGGGCGTGCTACGGACTCCCGAGATCACGGTGAGCACGACCGTGGCCTCGGATACGAGCTGGGGTGGCTGTGGCCACGGCCACGCCATGGCCGGCGGCGAGAGATTCTCGGGCAAAGTGGTGGGGCTAGCTAGAGAGGGAGGTGGGGCACGGGAAGAGGGGAAATCAGCACAGGAGCTCACAGCGGGTGCAGTGGTGGCCTCGGCGAGCTCGGGGAGGCACCGGAGCCGACGAATTTGACGAAGACGGCCGGCGGGTCCGAGGTAGAAGACGACGTCGATGGCGGCGATGCGGCACGTCCGGGGCCTCGTGGCTCG
>NW_021212845.1:0-1147 GCF_002162155.2 Triticum dicoccoides | reverse complement strand
AAGTGAGGGGAGGGGACGAAAAAAATCTACGAAAAAAACTAGCGAAGGTGGGAGGAGGTACCAAAAAAAACCATGGAAGGTGGGAGGAGACTACCAACTGCTTCATTAGGAGTAGAAATTATTAGAGATTAGAGATTATTTGTTTCCTGAAAATCTATTATTTGTTTCCTAAAGCAAATTGCATTAATGAGAGAGATTTCGTAGATTTGGCTAAGGTAGAAAAGAATCTATTATTTGTTTGCTAAAGCAAATTGCATTAATGGGAGAGATCCGTTGATTTGGCTAAGGTAGGAAAGAATCTATTATTTGTTTGCTAAAGCAAATTGCATTAATAGAAGAGATCCGTTGATTTAGCTAAGGTAGGAAAGAATCTATTATTTGTTTCCTAAAGAAAATTGCATTAATGAGAGAGATTTGTTGATTTGGCTAAGGTAGGCGGTTTTTGCGGTTCGTGGCGGCTTAGTGTGAGGTGGGACGAGGTACAAAAAAAACCATGGGAGGTGGGACGAAAAGAAACCTGGAAGATGGGAGTTTTCCTTGGTTAACCTACGAAATTTCGTAGATTTTTTTAGGACGAAAAAAAACCGTGGAAGGTGGGACTAAAAAAACCTGGAAGCGAGACTACCAACTGCTCCCTTAGGAGTAGAGATTCGTGGAACCGTGACTACAAACTACCACTTTATGATTTTATCCCGAAAAACTATCACTTTTTTATTAATCTATGACTAAAAACTCCCAATAAATAATGCAGAAAAGAAAAAAATATATAAAACAAATAAATTCACAAAGAAACTAAATACAGCAAAAAAACTACTCAGAAATAAATAGAAGAAAAAAATAAAGCAGAAAATAAAAAACTATATAAAAAATTACTCAAAAATAAATAGAAGAAAATAAATAATGCAGAAAAGAAAAAAATTCTACAAAAAATTGTTGGGGCGCTGCACGGTGGGCCTGCCAGACCTAGGGTGTGCAAATTCAGGCACAGAAGGGCCAGCAGGCTCACAGGGCAATGCGCCCTACTTAGGCCCAGAAGCCTGCTATATAGAGGAGTTTGAATGGGCAGCCGTGGCTGGGTTTATAAACCAGTGCTGCTGTCCTTCGCTCAGCGAGGTGGGACTAAAAATAGCGCCGGTGCGGGTGGAAG
>NW_021212844.1:0-1785 GCF_002162155.2 Triticum dicoccoides | reverse complement strand
CATTGTCTTTATGGTGCCCACGAGATCGGGTTCAACAGCCAGGGTATAGAGGGATCCCTGGGAAACAACACGGAGATTCATCTTGCGGAACTCCGGAGGAGGGGGAGCGAGTGCACCCGGAGGAACAATATGGAGGTTTAGCTTTCTGAATTCTTCAACAAGTGAGGGCTGAACTTTGTGAACCTGGAGGTGGTTGCAGTAAGACTTGCGGCTCAAGGCATCAGCCATTACATTAGCCTTGCCTGGGGTATAGGAAATACCCAAATCAAAGTCTGCAACAGTCTCCATCCATCTCTGCTGACGGAGGTTCAGGTCTGGCTGAGTAAACAGATACTTCAGACTTTGGTGGTCAGTGAAGATCTCGCAACGATTACCGAGTAGGTAATGTCGCCACTGTTTTAGCGCATGAATGACAGCAGCAAGTTCGAGGTCGTGAACTGGGTAGTTCTCTTCGTGAGGGCGCAATTGTCGAGAGGCATAAGCAACCACTTTGCGCTCTTGCATTAGGACACAGCCTAGTCCTTGACGGGAAGCGTCGCAGTAAATGACGAAGTCCTTCTTAGTATCAGGAGGAGCTAGTACTGGGGCAGAAGTCAACTTGTCCTTGAGTGCCTGGAAACCTTCCTGAAATTTATCTGTCCATTGGAACTTGACGCCCTTATGCAATAGGTTAGTTAGAGGCCTGGCAATCTTGGAGAAGTTCTCGACGAATCGACGGCAGTAGCTGGCGAGACCGAGAAAACTTCTGACTTGCTTAACGTTCTTCGGAGGAGTCCAATCGAGAATAGCCTGAACTCGTTCAGGGTTGACGACAATACCATCCTTAGAGATGACATGCCCGAGATAGGTTACTTCGGGAAGCCAGAATTCACACTTGGAGAACTTGGCATATAGCTGATGCTCTCGTAGCTTTTCCAGCACAAGACGAAGATGTTCAGCATGTTCTTCTTCACTCTTGGAAAATATCAGGATATCATCCAGATAAACCACGACGAACTTGTTGAGGTAATCCATGAATATATAGTTCATCAGGCGAGAGAAGGTGGCTGGAGCATTGGTCAAGCCGAAAGACATGACGGTGTACTCGTATGAACCATAACGAGTCACAAATGCGGTCTTGGGGATATCCTCCTTACGAACACGGATCTGGTGGTAACCCAACCTCAAGTCGAGTTTAGAGAACACTGATGAACCAGCCAGTTGATCATACAGATCATTGATCCGAGGAAGAGGATACTTATTCTGAATGGTAGCTTGGTTTATAGGACGGTAGTCTTGGACCAATCGGTTTGTCCCATCTTTCTTCTTGACAAAGAGAGAAGGTGCTCCCCAAGGAGAGCAACTTGGACGAATGAAACCACTTCGAAGAGATTTATCGATTTCCTCCTTAAGCTCAAGGAGTTCATGCGGCGGCATCTTGTAGGGTCGCTTGGCTATAGGAGTGGTGCCTGGTTTCAAGTCGATGACGAATTCGACAGCTCTAGCAGGGGGAATCCCTGGGAGTTCTTCAGGAAAGACGTCTAAGAATTCACGCACGATGGGAATGTTTTCAATGCCCTCGAGTGGTGTAGCGTTCAATGCGTTTAAGGCATAAAGCCTGGCCTCGGCATTCCGAACCAGATGAGCATCGTAGCTAATTATTTCATCAGAAGGGTGTAGCAGATGGACGGTCTTGGTGGCGCAAACGATAGAAGCAGTATGCGCCTTTAACCAATTCATTCCCAGAATGAGATCAATGCTACAGGACTTCAGTACGATGGGAGAGACAAGGAATTCCAGTCCTTC
>NW_021212843.1:0-2335 GCF_002162155.2 Triticum dicoccoides | reverse complement strand
CGCGCGTCCCCTCACCCGCAACGCGCAACGCGGCGGCCACATGTACTACGCGGCGCCTCCGCCTATATAAGTCGACCCAGCGCGCCGGATACATGCCCCTCCACTGCCGACGCGCCATTTCTCTCCCTTCCTCCCTCCCCTCCTCTCGTCGTCTCCACTTCAAAAGAATGGCCGAGCGCTTCCTAGGCGACGGCGCGGCGGCGAACGGTGTCGGCCGCCGCCATCTTCATGAGGAGGAGGCTCGCCTCCTTTTCGAGATCGAGTACCCGGTCCCGCCGGACATGTGGGTGCCCGGGGCGTGGAGGATCAGCGCCGGCGGCATGCCGGTGCCACCACCACCCACTGGGGCGGCGCGGCATGCGGAGATCGCACGTATCCACGCGTCCCTGCCCACGGCGGTGAGGGAAGGCTCGCGGTACACCCCTGACAGCCCACTCTGGGAGCCCTACTTCCGCCGCCACCATGCCGAACAGCTCGAAGCGATGAACAACGTCGTGCCCTCCGGCAGCCTCAACTCCGAGGGGCGGCACCAGTGATGGGGCGTGCCCGGCCGCACGCTGGAGGCCGTCCTTGAGTACATCGAGGGCGGCAACATGCCGCGCCTCGAGTACCCCGCTCCCCCATCCTTCTCTCGAGGACGTGGGAGCTCGTGGACGCCAAGGCGCATGGAGCGGCCCGGGGCGTCCTCCTCCTCGTCCGTCCGCCCGTGTGGTTGTCCCTGCCTCGGCCCCTTCAAGCCGGAACCCCAGGACACGCCTGTCAGCGGGTGCACCCGCAGCTCCGGCGTCTGCATCGGCGACTCCACCCCCTCTAGCCGCTTCGTTCTCGTCGAGCCCAAGCCGGAACCTGGCCTCCCCGCGGAGTACGAGGAGATAGCCCGGCGCGGCTTCTCCGACGAGGACACCTTATAGTGGGCGCGGGACGACTACCTTCGTGAAGAGATGGTCCGGCAGCGCCGGGCCCTATAGGAGATAGAAGCCCACAAACGTGGGCGCGAGGACAAGCACAACGTCGTGATCCTCGACAACGACCAAAATGAGGACGCCCTCGGACCGTCCAACCCGCCGCGCCAACCGGGGGAGGGATGCAGCAGGGATGGCGGCGGCGGATGCGCGACGATGACGACGACGACAGCGGCGGCGGCGGCGACTACACGCGGTTCTACAGCCTCCTCGGCATGTAGGGTGGGCGGCAGGCGGCAAGGAGCGGTGAGGGAGACGGCGAGGAGCAGCCTAGTATTTTTTTTCTTTTTTCTAAAATATGTTTAAATTTGGATGAACTCGTCAAAGTTTGCGTTGAATTTGCGCCGTGTTTGTGTTGTGTTTAAAATTTTCAAAAATACATGGGCGCCGCGACTGGGGGGCATCACGCCCCCAGCGCAAGGTTAGCGCCGGTGCGCCCCCAGGGGGCGATTTTTAGCGCCTCCCAGGGGGCCAACGGGTGGAAATGCACTTAGCCTGGGGCTCATCGGTGGAGCTGACCGGACTCCAGGCCTGTATTAAAAATATGATAAGCAAGAAAATCAAGTTTGTCAACATGCTCCAGGTCATGCTCTTCCGCCGGATCCTTCCATGTCAAGGACGGGATTTCAATATGTGGGAGTTCGACCCGGCCGAACACCAAACGCTGCAAGAGCTCTTCGATACGACACACAAAAACGTCTGGAAGGTGCTGGCCGCCGAGGTACCTCCTCCCATAACCGAGGACCGCGGACTCGGCGCAAAGCGACCCGCCAATCCGGTAAGCTCTTTATATTTTGCAAGATATTTCTTTCCCCAGTATATCCGTGGGAGGAATCTAAGCCTCCATGCCAATTCAACAGGACTGGGTGGCGGTAGCGGAGCAGGTTGACTGTCCAACTCCACTATCTGAAGATCCAGCAACAGCTCTCTTAACGGAGATGCTGTTTCCGGTGCCCTACGAGGTGTCGGAGAAGAATGCTAAGAAGAAGGCCACGGGTACCAGGAAAGGTCTCCGGCGCAAGGTTGTGTCGGACTCATCGTCCGAAGACACTGAGGCGCGCTCCTCCAATGAAAACAAGGAGGAGGAAGAACAAAGCCCTCCCCCCCAATTGGGGGGGAGGGGAAGAAAAGGAAGGCCGCCTCGTCCGGGGAGGCCGAAGGATCCGAGAAAGGAAGGACCCTCCCTCTGGACCACTCCACCACAGCCGCCTACAGCGACGAGGAGTGGTTGCCCAGAGACAAGCCCCTGGCGAAGTCGTAAGTATCTGGACACTATAATACTTCCGGTACGTATTGCTTTATTGCTTCTTATCATGTCAAATATGACCATGCAGTCCGGCCAAAGCCCACATCAATGTATCCTCCCCGGACGG